>NC_038045.1:22298703-22492466 GCF_002211085.1 Panicum hallii | reverse complement strand
AGAGCCTCATGCTCGTGTTATACTTGTTGAGTACTAGTTCTGTACTCACACTTGTCTTTCTACTCTTCTGTTCTATTTCGGATATCTTCGACTGCTGCTCAGTGCCCGGCAACGTGGAGGACTACGTCAGCGGCTTCGACGACTTCTAGGTGTTTGTCTCCCAGTCGACGTCCCTGTGGCGCCCAGCCTTCATGTATCTCTTTTACGCTTCCGCAACTCTTGAACCGATTCTTGATTCGGTTGTAATAAAATACTTCATTTATGATTCATTTACGTTTTATATTAATGTTATTCGTGACATGTGCTGTGATATCTTGATGATCTGTTGTATATATGCGTGACTTGATCCTGGCGCATATATGATTGCTCGATTTATGTTCTTATAAATCGGGTGTGACAGATTGGTATCAGAGCCGTGTCGACTGTAGGACGAAGCCTAGGTAGAATTGGTCGAGTTTAGGAATTCTTTTCTCTTGCTTGCCTCCGCAAATCTTCAGCCATCGTTTTTTTTTCTGCTTCTATTCCTTGAGTCTTCAGCCCTAGATTGGCCATCTCCCCCATCTTTTCCGAGAAATAGCTTGAGCTTTCCTTAGACGTTGGCCTGAGTCGCCTAATCTCATAAGTTATAAGTTTAAGTTGTCCCGATAAAATACGCTAGAACGAGTGTGTTGGTCGAGTAGTGTGGAAAACTCGACTAATTTTGTGAATATTGAATGTTTGTTATTGTGCAAATGTTTGATTTGGATTTTTGGTTGATTGCATAGTCTAGTAGTTAAAACGTGTTCATGCAAATCGACCTAACCCAACTTGAACTAAATAATAAAATTGAGTTAGAACGTTGGGGGTAAAACCTATATTCCTTTCTTCTGACATTCTTTCCGAAGTTTCATTTCCGCAGCTGCACGATATCTTATTCTCATAAATTTCGGTTGTTGCAATCAGATGGTGAAACCAGGGCACCGGTTCCGGTTCTGACCAGCAGGAGCAGAACAACCAGGGTACTGGTCAGCCGCTACCGATGCCGCCACCACTGACCCCGGAGCAGTTCTTCCAGCTCCAGATGCAGATGATGGCTACCCTGAACAACACCGTTCAGGCTCTGCAGCAGATCCATGCTCAGCCACCGCCTCCTACGCCGCCTCAGCCCGTGACAGGCGTGCGGATTTTCCTGAGAGGTCACCCGCCGACCTTCTCTCACGCCACGGACCCACTCCAGCGGACGACTGGCTTCGTTCGGTGGAGCGCCAGTTGGTTGTTGCGCAGTGCGACGACCGAGAGCGAGTCCTTTACGCCGCAGGGCAGCTGCGAGGCTCCGCTCTTGACTGGTGGGAGTCCTACCCAGCTCGAGATCGTGAGGCTCTCACGTGGACCAGTTCCGTGAGCGTTTCAGGAACCATCACATTCCTGAGGGCATCATGAAGATGAAGCAGAAGGAGTTCCGTGCTCTTAAGCAGGTAAAATTTAACGGAATTCCCTACCATTCCTTTTGAGCTTGATCCATCCTTGATTTCTTTCGTAACCTGACCAATTGAGCGATTTCTATCCTTGTTATCTGTGTTCGTTATTTCAGGGATCCATGACGGTGACGGAGTATCGTGACCGTTTCCTTCAGCTTGCCCGCTACGCCCCTGCTGACGTCGCTCGTGATAGCGACAAGCAGGAGTACTTCAAAGAGGGACTGGATGATCACATCCAGTATGCGCTGCTGAACCACCGCTTCGACAACTTCAACCAGCTGGTTGATGCGGCCCTCAACACCGAGCGCAAGCGCCGGGAGATTGAGGACAAGAAGAGGAAGATGGCTCCATCCTCTTCGGGCAGCAACACCGTCCCCGCTACCAGTACCTTCCACAGCAGCAGCAGCAGAGGCCGCCCCAGCAGTACCAGCAGCGGCAGCAGTTTCCGCCTCGTCCACAGCAGCAGCAGCAGGCGGGACAGGGTCAGAGGCTTCCGGCGCCTCCGGCTCCACCAGCTCAGAGGCAGGGAGCGCCCACTCCTCCTCCTGGGCAGCAGGCTCCGGCACTTCCTCGAGTGTGCTTCCACTGCGGCGAGCCAGGGCACTACGCCAACGTCTGCCCTCGGAAGGCGCAGGCGGGACAGCAGGGGCGTGCAGCACCGCCAAGGCCCCAGCTCAGGGCAGGGTGAACCACGTGACGGCCGAGTCAGCGGCTGAGGCTCCCAACGTGGTTATTGGTACGTTCATGGTTAATGCCCATCCTGCTACAGTGCTTTTTGATACTGGTGCTACACATTCTTTCATTACCCAGTCTTTTGTTGAGCATCATGGCATTCCTACTAGCACATTAAAGAGGTGCATGTTAGTATCTTCACCGGGAGGGCAGTTGAGGTCTCATGTCTTCTGTCCCAGAGTCAGTGTGGCCATAAGGGGGGTAGATTTCAGTGCGAATCTGATGGTGCTTGACTCCAAGGGCATTGATGTGATCCTTGGGATGGAGACTCTTGCTAAGTGGGGAGTCCGGATAGATTGTGCTCAGAGGACGGTTCTTCTGTCGGCACCGGATGGTCAGGAGGTTACTGTTGGAGCTACAGAGCCTTCTGGATTTCTTCATCAGATGGAGGCTAGCCCCACGGATGGTATTCGCGTGGTGTCTGAATTTCCGGATGTCTTCCCGGATGATCTGCCAGGTATGCCGCTGATCGCGACATTGAGTTTTCTATTGATCTCTTGCCTGGCACAGCTCCTATTGCTAAGAGGCCCTATCGTATGGCTCCTGTTGAGCATGAGGAGGTTAAGAAGACTGTCGACGAGCTGCTGGCTAAGGGTTATATCCGTCGCAGTTTCTCTCCTTGGGCTTTCCCTGTGTTGCTTGTAGAGAAGAAGGATGGTGCGAAGAGGATGTGCGTCGATTATCGGGATCTGAATGCAGTCACTATCAAGAACAAGCATCCATTGCCCCGTATTGAGGATCTCTTTGATCAGCTTCAGGGTGCTTGTGTATTCTCGAAGATTGATCTGCGTTCGGGTTATCATCAGCTGAAGATTCGTCCTGAGGATATTCAGAAGACGGCATTCACCTGCAAGTATGGGTTATACGAGTATACGGTCATGTCCTTCGGCTTGACTAATGCTCCGGCTTTCTTCATGCATCTGATGAACAAGGTTTTCATGGATTATCTGGACACCTTCGTGGTGATATTTATTGATGATATCCTGATATATTCCAAGTCAGAAGCGGAGCATGAGAAGCATCTGAGGCTTGTGTTGCAGAGGCTCAGAGAGCACAAGCTGTATGCCAAGCTCAGCAAGTGCGAGTTCTGGATTGACGAGGTTCCATTCCTCGGTCATGTTATCTCCAAGGGAGGTATTGCTGTGGACCCCGGAAAGGTGAAGGATGTGCTTGACTGGGTTGTACCACAGACGGTGAAGGAAGTCCGCTCTTTTCTGGGCTTAGCAGGCTATTATCGGAGGTTCATCGAGAATTTCTCCAAGATTGCGAAGCCTTTGACTTCCTTGCTGGAGAAGGATGTGGGTTTTTCTTGGACTGATGAGCGACAGAGTGCCTTCGAGGAGCTGAAGAAGAGGTTGACTACGGCGCCAGTCCTTACTCTGCCAGACCAGAGCAAGAGGTTCACAGTGTATTGTGATGCTTCGAGAGATGGTCTTGGTTGCGTTCTGATGCAGGAAGGCAGAGTTATAGCTTATGCTTCGCGGCAGTTACGCCGGCACGAGCTGAATTATCCCACTCATGATCTGGAGTTAGCCGCAGTTGTGCATGCTCTGAAGATATGGAGGCATTACTTGTTTGGGCAGAGGTGTGATATTTACACCGACCACAAGAGCCTCAAGTATATTTTCACTCAGAGTGAGCTGAATATGCGGCAGAGAAGATGGCTAGAGTTGGTCAAGGATTATGACCTGGAAATCCACTATCATCCGGGCAAGGCCAATGTTGTAGCCGATGCTCTGAGCAGGAAGAGCTATGTTAACATGGCCGTGGCTTTTCAGATGCCTCAGGAGTTATGCGAGGAGTTTGAGCAGTTGAGTCTGGGTTTCTTGCATCATACCTCGGGTACATCGTTCGAGGCGGAGCCCACTCTAGAGGCTGAGATCAGGCAGCATCAGAAGGAAGATCAGAAGCTGCAGGAGATTCGTGAGTTGCTCAAGATTGGCAAGGCCCCTCATTTCAGAGAGGATGATCAGGGAACCTTGTGGTACAAGGGTCGTATATGTGTGCCGGATGTGGCAAATCTCAGGAAGCTGATTCTGAGTGAGGCTCATGATACAGCGTATTCTATCCATCCAGGCAGCACGAAGATGTATTATGACCTGAAGGAACAATTCTGGTGGTCTGGAATGAAGCGTTCCGTTGCGGAGTACGTGGCTATCTGTGACACTTGTCAGCGTGTCAAGGCAGAGCATCAGAGGCCAGCCGGGTTATTGCAGCCGTTGAAGATTCCAGAGTGGAAATGGGAGGAAATCACTATGGACTTCATTGTTGGCTTGCCTCGTACTCAGAAAGGGTACAACTCCATATGGGTAGTAGTGGATCGGTTGACGAAGGTTGCTCACTTCATCCCGGTGAACACTACTTACTCCGGTGCTAGACTCGCAGAGTTGTACATCTCCAGGATTGTCTGTCTGCACGGTGTTCCTAAAAAGATTATATCTGATCGAGGATCTCAGTTCACTTCACGGTTCTGGGAGCAGTTGCACGATTCGTTGGATACGAAGCTGCGCTTCAGTACTGCTTATCATCCTCAGACAGATGGACAGACAGAGAGAACCAACCAAGTGTTGGAAGATATGCTTCGAGCTTGTGCTATTCAGTATGGTACCAGCTGGGATAAATGCCTGCCATATGCTGAGTTTTCTTATAATAACAGCTATCAGGCCAGTCTGAAGAAGTCCCCGTTTGAGGCTCTGTATGGTCGGAAATGCAGGACTCCGCTGTATTGGGATCAGATTGGTGAGAGGCAGGTATTTGGTCCGGATATTGTTGAGGAGGCCGAACAGTTGGTACAGCAGGTGCGAGAGAATCTGAGGGTCGCTCAGACTCGTCAGAAGAGTTATGCGGATGTGCGTCGCCGAGATTTGACCTTTGCAGTGGGTGATCATGTATATCTGAAGGTCTCGCCGATGAGAGGAATCCGCAGGTTTAATGTACGAGGGAAGCTAGCTCCTCGGTACATTGGTCCGTTCAAGGTGTTGGAACGGAAAGGTGAGGTGGCATATCGTCTGGAGTTGCCACTCAATCTCTCAGGAGTGCACGATGTATTTCACGTGTCTCAGCTGAAGAAGTGCTTGAGGGTGCCAGAAGAGCAAGCACCGATCGAAGGGTTGGATGTGCAGGAGGACCTGACCTATATTGAGCATCCGGTGAAGATTCTGGAGATATCGGAGAGAGTTACTAGAAACAAGAAGATCAAAATGTGCCGAGTTCAGTGGAGTCATCACACGGAGGATGAGGCTACTTGGGAGCGAGAAGATGAGCTGAGGAGGACATATCCCGATCTCTTTGCTAGCTAGCCTATCCGAATCTTGGGACGAGATTCCTGTAAGGGGGGTAGGTTTGTAACACCCTAAGGTAATTTCCTTATATTTTAATTAATTTATTTGGGCTTGAATAAATTTTCCAGGGTTTTCTCTAAATTATCTCGTATTTAAAGTAATTTTATAACACAAGTAATTAAAATTTATCATAGGATTAAATTGTTTGTGCATTCATGCTGGAGCATTATTTTTCTTGTGTGGAATTTATAGGGTTTGAATTCAAATTTATTTGAATTCAAATGAGTTGTTTGGTTGGTTTGAGTATAGGAAAGAAAAGGAAAGAAGAAAAAGGAAAAGAAAGGGCAGCCATTTCCTCTCCTTGGCCCAGCTCCCCTCTCCCCTCTCCCTCCCGCATGGGCCACGGCGGCCCAGCTCTTCTTTCCCCGCGGGCCCTCTCTCCCTCTCTTCTTTTCCCCAGCCCGCGCCTCTCTTCTCTCTTTGGGCCGCAGCGTTTCCCCGAGGCCCAGCTCCTCCCTCTCCCTCCTTCCCTCCCCCGCTTGGGCCTCCGCGTTCTCCTCAGCCCGAGCGCGCTCGCCCTCCCCCGCGATTCCCTCCTCCCGCTGCCAGGGCGGCCCCACCCGTCATCCCCCTCCTCCAGCAACCCCCCCCCCGCAACGGCCGCGCCATGGCACCGAGATCCCCGGCTTCTTCCCGCCGCACCCGCACCCGAGACCCCCGGCCCTGCCCCTCTTATCCCCGGCGCCATCCCTCAGACCCCTCTCATCCCAAGAGCGCCGCCCCTAAACCCTAACCCCGGCCGCCGCCTTGCCTCGGATTGAACCCGAGCCGTCGCCGCCGGTGAGTCCAAATTGCCGGCCCCCGTACCTCCTCGTGCCGTGCTGACCCCCTACCCTCTCCGCAGGAGCCTCCAGGATCGATCTCCGCAGCTTAGAAGGCCCGGCCGCCCCGGTACCATCCTCCCCCGCGAAGAGCCGAGCTCTTCCGCCGCCGGTCGTCGTCGTTCTCCACCGTCCGCTGCCGCCCCGGTCTCCACAACCTTTTGGTGAGCTCCACTCCTTCCCCCGGTCATGTTGCACCTAAAGCCGTAGCAGTTAGGCCTCTGAAGCGCTCGGAACACGCGCACGCCGGCGTGACCGCCGCCCCGAGCCGCCCTCGCCACGGGGATCGCCCACCCGAGCCCCGATCCGCCACGATGATAGCCCAGGTGGATTACCCGTACCGCCAGCTTCCTCCACGACGTGATCCCGACCCAAACGAAGCCCGGACGGCCAAGTTTGG
This sequence comes from Panicum hallii, assembly GCF_002211085.1. Taxonomy (NCBI): domain Eukaryota; kingdom Viridiplantae; phylum Streptophyta; class Magnoliopsida; order Poales; family Poaceae; genus Panicum; species Panicum hallii. Next base: position 22,485,715 of record NC_038045.1, on the reverse strand, counting down.
CCATCGCCGGCGTAGCGCCGCCGCGGGAGCGCGTCTCCGGCGACCTGCACCGCCGCTGGCGCGTCCGCGTAGTCCTGGCCGCCCGATCCGTGTTGGACGCGTAGGATTAAAAGCCGCGTACCCCCTGCTCCGCACCGCTGGATCCAGATCCAACGACCTCAAACGGAGCGTACCGGTTCGCGGATCGGATTAGATCCGAGCCGTCGGTTTCAAATCCAGCGAGAGGCATTAGATCCGTGCTAAGGGATGGTCCGGAGCGTAGGATCGCGATCCAACGGGTGAGATCGGCGCGTACCCCTTCGTGTAACAGACCTAATCCGAGCCGTCCGATTTAGATCTGAGGACCCAGATTAAAGGATACCGGTTCAGCCCATCGTTCTTGCTAAAGAGTCCCTGTCTTTTAGGGAAATCAACCCGCCGTCCAGCCTTAGTTCAAAAATAATTACAGGCAGGTCCTTTTCTTCCCGTTTAACCCCCTGCGCTTCCTGGAAATTGGACCCGCAGTCCATCTCTTGATTTTTCTCGTGCTAGCCCCTAGATCTAGGCTTTATTTACGTTTTAGTCCCCGGGTTTTGCCCAGAAGCCCCTGGTTGCTCTGTTTTTCTTACAAATAGGTCCCTGGACCCTGTTTTAAGCGCAGTTTTCACGTTTTAGCTCCGTTTTAAGCGTTCTTTACATCCACGCGATCGTTGTAACGTGTAGAATAGCTTTAGACTAGTTTTGGGTGCTGTTTCTATGAAATGTTGTACTGTTTTCTTATAGTTTGTTCTTGTATTGCATGTGTGTATGTGTGGGCTATGTTTGATGATCGTGAGTAGACGCGGAGCCTTTGGAGCAGTATCAGGAGCAGCCGTCTTCCGAGCAGTTCGAGCAGCAGCCAGGAGAGTACGAGGAAGGCAAGTATAACATGAACCTCCTATCACTTTTAAATACAATTTCATACTGCATTTAAATTCTGTATGCCTATAAGGATTTCCTAGCCACTTTATATCCTATATATATATCCTTTGGGTTGCATTGTGGTTAGTTGTGCTAGGTTGCTGCGCTATAACACACTTGGTCCTTTTTAATTAATTCGATTAATGGTCTTATGCAACTTAATTCTGGAGCCGACCCTCTGTGCTGTGTGCTTGAGTGGTTTGTGCGTCCTTAAAAGATGTTTTTGTTAGAAACATGGTTTAGGGGGCCAGCACGGTGCTTAGTGCTTGGTTGGCCACTCTCCATAAGGACCGGTTCATAGAGCGACAACCTGGGACAACCGCGCAACCACAAGACTGGTATGGGACGGTCTTGACTTATTAATTAGGTCATTTTGGTTCGGGAGTAACTTACCTGCGTGGGCAAGAGGGGTGGTAAGCTTCAATGGTCCCTGCTCCTCCGGCTTGGTCTGTGCTGTGTGTCTTGTACCCCCGGAGGTGGGCCCCATCGTCGCTGATCCAGAATCCTTAGCGGTTACACCTTACCAACGTGATCCTTTGTAACGGTCTCGTAGTGTGCTTGCTAGCCATCTCACCTAAGGAAGTGTGATGAACAACTAGCGTAGCTCACGACTTGTGGGTAAAGTTGTGCAACCTCTCGAGAGTGTAAAACTGATATATCAGCTGTGCTCACAGTCATGAGCGGCCCAGATCCTCCGTCTGATTAGTGGGGTTATCAACCTTTGACGAGGGCGGTTCCCCGGGTGGTTTTGGTTTGGATGGTTCTCAGTAGTTCTTAATTAATATTGATTAATTTATTATGCAATTGGGTTTATGGTAATTCATCCACTTGTAGTAATTAGCTTAAATAAAACTTTGCCAAGACTAAAAGCTAATGCAGTTGAGTCAGCTAACCCTAGAGCCTCATGCTCGTGTTATACTTGTTGAGTACTAGTTCTGTACTCACACTTGTCTTTCTACTCTTCTGTTCTATTTCGGATATCTTCGACTGCTGCTCAGTGCCCGGCAACGTGGAGGACTACGTCAGCGGCTTCGACGACTTCTAGGTGTTTGTCTCCCAGTCGACGTCCCTGTGGCGCCCAGCTCTTCATGTATCTCTTTTACGCTTCCGCAACTCTTGAACCGATTCTTGATTCGGTTGTAATAAAATACTTCATTTATGATTCATTTACGTTTTATATTAATGTTATTCGTGACATGTGTTGTGATATCTTGATGATCTGTTGTATATATGCGTGACTTGATCCTGGCGCATATATGATTGCTCGATTTATGTTCTTATAAATCGGGTGTGACACGCTGCCCGCCGTGGCCCGCCCCACTCCACCCTAGCTCGAGGTGAGGAAGGGTATGGGATCCCCTCGCCTTTCCCCCTCTGTTGCCCCTAACCCCGGCCGCCGCCACGCCCCGGACGCCGGGAATCGGCGCCGAGCGCTACCCCCCCTCCTCTGTTCTGCGTGGGGAAGAGGAAGGAGAAGGGCATTTTGCCCAAAGACCCCCCTTCCCTCTATTTCCTATAAACCCCCCCTATGCGTCACCTTGCATAAAAGCCCCTCCACCTTTATTTATTCAAGGAACTAGCCCCCACCATGTAAACTTAATATCAGATAAACCCCTAACTCTTTCTAACATGCCCCAAACATTTCTAGAATTTATGACCAAGTCCTTTCCACACCATATCTATTTACAAATAGGCCCTCGGACCCTTGTTTAGACCCTAACACCCCGTTAACTTATCATTTTATGTACCAAATGATCTCCGATCGACCCGAAACTTTACCACGCCCTTTCTACTATGGTTTCGACCATGCCATTAGGACACCACCCAAAAATATTGCTCCTATCTCCATAACTAAGTTATTCCCGATTCGAGCTCAACGATAAAGCAATTGTCTCTCTGTCTGAATTGAGTGTTTGTTTGTATGCGTCATAGGACACGGAGTGAACGAGGAAGGTCCTGACTGTGATCAAGTGAACGAGGACCAGTTTTGCGACCCCGAACCCGAGGGACCGTGCTTCAATCAGGACCTCCCGCAAGGATTTGAGGATGGCAAGTTCAATCCCGCCCTTTGATGCATGTTTCTATCCTAGTTTTTATAAACACAACCCAGTGGCCTGTTTTATAAAATTGCATGGTTTGCTTACTGGAAACATGGTAGGATAGCCACCCTTGATTGTGATAACCATACCTGGACCACCTGGTTTTATAAAGAAAATGTGTGTGTGTGGGAAGGGATAAAATGTGGTTTTAAAAGATGAGTAGACGGGATGGATGGCATTTCTGTGTGAATTGCCGTTGGTATGCTCGTACCTGTGTGGTCGAGCAAGGAAGGGAGATATCCATCTTATCACCCCTAAGGACCGAGTTGATGTGTCATCTCACCTAGCTTCCTGTCGTGCAAACCACTTGACCGTTGTATGGGCAACGGCTTAGCATAAATCCCACTAGTTAGTCTGGTAGCCATCAGGAGAGCTGAGAGCAACGGGTGATCAAGGAGAAGGGATAAGTTCTGTGTGACTTATGCCCCGGTTAAACCTCGGAGATAGGTCGAATGACCCCTTGATGGGTCCCGTGGTGGCTAGTCAGGCCTAGCTAAGGTGGGTAATGGCTTTGATGGGATCTGCACTGACACTAAGGTGATCGTGCTGTGGTACCCCACCTGTGGGTAAAGTTACACACCTCTGCAAAGTTAAAAATCTATTCGAATAGCCGTGCCCACGGTATTGGACAGGTTACGATGTGGTCACATAACTAGTGTTTCTCTCTGGGAATGCTTGGACTGGTGTGGGTTGTTTGGAAAGTGTCCGGTAGTTGTGACGTGTGCTACGGCGGACGGAGAGTCCGGTAGCAGCTTAAAACTTGGATCCTGTGTGGATGAACATCACGTGCTCCTTGGTACTAGAAAACTTGTTTTGAAAATATTTTTAAACGAACCTATGCATACAACCGAGTTTTCCGCAAATGAACCATAACCTTATCCTTGGATTGTCCCGTGCATTGATTTCTGTTATAACCCCCTCCGTGGGTGTGATTGGACTTGCTGAGTACGTTTGTACTCACCCCATTCTTACTTTTTACAGCAGAAGATCCAGACTACTTCCCCGAAGACGTCAAATAGGGTTTCATCCTGCACCCAGTCTTGCCTGTGGTTAGAGCCACCGCTGGAGTTCCGCATCGCACAAGACTCTGATGACCCTCTTTTTGTAGCTAGTGTAGTAGTGTGGGTTTTAGTCGTAATCCTCGCGATAGTGGCGCTTCACTGCCCATTACCGCGTAGAGTTGTAAGGTGATGTACCATCTGATGTAATAAAAGTGTTATCAGCCTCCTGGGACTGATAAAGCATCACTTTTAAGTCTTCCCTGATGGGGGGACGCTTTAGGTGGTATCAGAGCCGTAGGCTGGCCGTAGGACGTGACCCTAGAAGCGAGACCCTTTTTCAGGCCAGGACTTGTTCTGACTTAGCTCTTTTCCTGCACAAACACTCACCACTGGTTCTTGCCCTGTTCCAGATGGCTGACAATGGATGGGTTGACAGAATCTGCCACGCAGAGCCCGGCCTTCCTAAGCTATTAATACTCAGCCTGGAATGCATCAGAGTTATGGAACCACCAGAGTATGCCTACCGAGAATACACCTCCAAGGGCACCCTTCGGTGCGACATGATGGTCTTTGTGGGAAGAAGCGCCCGCTACCCTGATGTGGACCCCTGGTTCATCTCCACCTCTGGTTTCCGCTTCCCTGACACTTACCGAAAGGCCGCCCGTGAAGCCCTGCGACGACTACGTGGGATCTACAAGCACCACCTTCAGCGGACTCCTATGGGATTTTTCCCACCTACTGAAGGAAGAGGACGCACTTGGATTGCCCGGATGAGAGGACTCGGAAGAGAAGAAGAAGACTTAGAAGATACGGTCTCCCACCTATCCATCTACCTTACCGGCTTGGATGAACTCTACCGCGAACAGGCGGCACAACTGAAGCAGCTAATCCATAGGGCAGAAAAGGCAACCCAGGAACTGGAAGAACAACAGATAAGAGCCGCACGCGCCGAGTATTCCTTAGCCGCCCTCCAAGCTCAGATGCAGGAATACGAAAACCGCAGAGGAATAGGTGGATGGATAGAGGAAGAAGAGGAACCCGAGGAAACCCATTGGGATAAAGGTACTCAGACCGAAGATGAGGTGATGGATCGGTGCCTCCCAATAAAGAAGCGCCCTATCAGAATCGGGGAAGAATCCCCATGATAGGAGTAGCACTCCAAGCTAGAACTCTACCCTAATAACCACGTATCCATGGAAAGTGTACCCCCATGTTGCAATAATAAATGTTACCTACTCCCTTTTGTACCTATGCTAGATTGTTTACCCTATCCTTGTTTCAGATGGCTGAGGAAGGATGGACCCAGGGCAATTGCCAAGCTGCATCTGGCTTTCCCAGCCTTTTGATCGACGCCCTGGAAAGCCTTGGCGTTACGGAACGCCCAAGGTACTACAACAGAGAGTACGAACACCATGGTACCCTCCACTGCAGGGTGATCCTGGTCATCGCCAGGAGCAACTGCTACCCCGACATCCAGCCATGGCGAGTGACTGCCACAGGGTTTAGGCACCAGGACACCTACCCCTTGACCGTCGGAAAAGCACTCCGTTATTTATGCCGGATTTTTGAAAGACACCTCGCCCCCACACCAGTGAGGTTCTTTCCGCCGGCCATCAGAACCCCAGTTTGGAAAGCACGCATGAGAAGTCTAGAACGACGTCGCCATGAAGAAGGCCCTCTATACCAAGTGGCTACTTATCTAGCCGCCTTGGACCAACTCTTTGATGAGCAAGCCAACCTTCTGAGGGAGCAGACCCATCGAGCCGAGCAAGCAGAGCTCGCAGTAAGACTGCAGCAGATCCGAGCAGCCCAAGCCGAGGCAAGAGCCGCAGCCGCGGTCAGCAGCGAAGCAGTCGCCCAAGAGAGCCTCAGGCAGGCCCAAGACCGGCGTATGCAGGAATGGACCCGAAGTGGAACACCAGTCCCGGCAATTGGAGAAGACCATGTTTTACTCGGGACACCCGTCATAGGGTTGGGACCACTCTTTGGAAATTCACAAACCCCATCCGAGAACCCTGAAAGTTCTGCTACCGCCGTTGAAAGAGATGGTGCTGCACAACCCTTGGCAAATGGAAATCCAGAGGATGGCGAGCAAGGATTACTCACACTCCCCGCCCCAGAAGAAGGCACGCCCCGTGAGTAAAATAACCGATGCCACCCTAGTGATGTGTCCCCAGCTGCTTTTGCTTAAGACGTGCCCTTAGGCATGACCCCGGACGAGTTGTACAAGACCTAGTCTTACCCCCAAGCCGTACCCCCTTGCAGTAATGAAGTTGTTTGTGCTTGTTGTTTGTGATGTTGTGTGCTGGTTTGTTGTGTGCTGCTTGTTTATGTGACTACTGGCAGGAGGTAGATTCTACCTTATATACGAATTAAACAACTTAAACATCACATAATCGTAACCCCACTCTACCCAATCAACAGATGGCTCCTCGGAGCGTCACGAGGGCCTCCCGTAGTCGGAACCCCGCAGCCGCTGGTGCCGGAGTGCAGCCTGTTGGACAAAATCTTCCTCAGGGAGAACAGGAAGTAAGCCAGAACCGCAGAGAAAATCAAGGAGGAGAGCAACTACCACCACCCCCACCCCTCGAAGACCTGGCACAGATAATCCGCAACCAGACCCTTATACTGGAAACACTGGCCAATGCCCTCGTTAACCGGCAACCACGAGGGCAGAACATGAATGACAAGCTGACAGCTTTTCTGAGGACCAAGCCGCCCACCTTTGCCGGATCCTGCAACCCTTTGGATGCAGACGACTGGTTACGAGTAATTCAGAGGAAACTCGAACTGTTTGAATGCCAGGACCGAGACAAAGTCCTTCTGGCAGCCCACCAATTCACCGGAACAGCATTAGCCTGGTGGGAAAATTATTGTGCCGCAGCCGAGGATGCCTCTACCATCACTTGGGAGGAATTCGTGAGGGAGTTCCGCCGTTATCACATCCCTTCGGCCACCATGAAGCGCAAGGCGGATGAGTTCCGCGCACTGCAGCAAGGAAGCATGACGGTGGAAGAGTACACCCACCGGTTCATGGAGTTGGCCCGATATGCACCAGAGGAAGTGAACGACGATGACAAGAAACAAGACATGTTCAAGAAGGGACTAAACCCAGAACTTCGGACCTTACTTACCCCTCAGATATATCCTGACTTCAATACCCTGATGAACAAGGCTATCCTTACGGAAAGGGCCAAAACCGAAGAGAGGAAGGATAATAAACGTAAATTCCTGGAAAGTAAGGCCCGCCAACAGGACCGTTTCCAAAAGCCGAGGAACTTCAGCTACACTGCACCAAGATCTCAGGCCCCAATGCAGTATAGGACTCAGTCTCAAGTGACAGGACCACGGGCCCCTAACACACAGCCTAGGAGCCAGAGTATCATGAGGGCCCCGCAGAGCAATGCAAGCCTGGTCGCCTCCGACAACACCAATGTTAAGGCCTGTTTCAACTGCCATGAGACAGGACATTTCATTGCCAATTGCCCTTATGCCAAGAATAAGCCGGCTACATCAGCCTTCTCCAACACGGTGAATGGACCCAGACCAGCCCTGACCGGTGCCAACCAAGTACCCATCCGCAACAACGACAACAGTCAGCAGATGAAGCAGCCCCAGCAATCATTTGGATGAGCCCGCGTCAATCACATCGACACGCAGGAGGCTTAAGGAGCTCAGGGCATAGTGCTCGGTGAGTACCTAGTCAACTCAGCTCTGGCAACAGTACTATTTGATTCTGGAGCATCGCACTCGTTCATATCCTCAAGTTTTGTGGAAAAATACAGAATACCTACAGTACTACTAAAAACACCCCTATTAACCCGGATGCCTGGAGGCGACATCAAATGTCAATTAGGTTGTCCATGAGTAAGGATCAATTTAAGTGGGGTAGAATTTCTAGCAGACTTGGTAGTACTTAAGTCTAAGGGAATAGACGTGATCCTTGGAATGGACTAGTTAAGCCGACACAATGGTCTCATAGGCTGTACTGACAAAGTGGTACACCTAACAAACCCCGAAGGAGTACAAGTAATCTGCCATACCCGGGAAAGCGAGTTTAACCCAATGGTGTTTAGCATGGAAGCCATGCCCTTAGAAGAAGTCCCGGTAGTAAACGTATACCCAGATGTCTTCCCCGAAGAACTTCCCGGTATGCCACCGGACAGGGATATAGAGTTCGTCATTGACCTTATCCCTGGAACCTCCCCTATAGCTAAGAGACCCTATAGGATGGCGGCCTCTGAGTTGACGGAATTAAAGAAGCAACTAGAAGAACTGCAATGAATTGGCTTCATCAGACCAAGCTCGTCGCCCTGGGGAGCCCCAGTTCTGTTTGTCAAGAAGAAAGATGGGAGTATGAGGTTGTGTGTAGATTACCGGGCACTGAATGAGGTTACCATTAAGAATAAGTACCCCCTCCCTAGGATTGATGACCTTTTCGATCAGCTAAAAGGAGCCAAGTACTTTTCCAAGATCGATCTCAGGTCAGGATATTTTCAGCTCAAGATTAGAGAAAGTGACATCCCTAAGACAGCTTTTGTCACCCGTTACGGGCAGTTTGAGTTCACCGTAATGTCCTTCGGACTAACCAATGCCCCTGCCTATTTTATGAACCTCATGAATAAAGTATTCATGGACGAGCTAGATAAGTTTGTCGTAGTCTTTATCGACGACATACTTGTCTTCTCCAAGAGTATTCAGGAACATGAGCAACATCTGCGGGTAGTATTGGAAAAGCTGAGAATACATAGGCTATATGCCAAGTTTAGCAAGTGTGAATTCTGGCTGGAGAGAGTAGCTTTCCTTGGTCACATTTTGACTGCGGAAGGCGTAGCAGTGGACCTAGAAAAGGTCGAAGCAGTTTCCAACTGGCAGCGACCGACTAATGTTAGTGAAATCAGAAGTTTTCTTGGATTAGCTGGGTACTATCAGAGATTTATTGAGGGATTCTCCAAGATAGCCCGACCCATGATGGAACTTCTTAAGAAGGAGAAGAAGTTCACCTAGACGGAATCTTGTGAAAGAAGTTTTCAAGAATTGAAGCAAAGGTTGACAACTGCCCCAGTGCTGACCCTGTCGGACATTCATCGGGATTTTGTCATTTATTGTGACGCATCCCGACAAGGATTAGGATGTGTGCTGATGCAAGACGGGAAAGTCGTTGCATATGCTTCCCGCCAACTCAGGACTCATGAGCAGAACTATCCGACCCATGATTTGGAATTTGCGGCCGTAGTGCATGCCCTTAAGATTTGGAGACACTACTTGATTGGAAATAAGTGTGAGATTTACACCGACCATAAGAGTCTGAAGTATATCTTCACCCAGCCGGATTTGAACTTAAGGCAGAGAAGATGGTTGGAGTTGGTTAAGGACTACAATTTGGAAATCCATTATCACCCCGGAAAAGCGAACGTGGTAGCCGATGCCTTAAGCCGGAAATCCTATGGACCCAAAGATGACCATCTGCGCGAGGAAACGGCACGATTAAATGTGCATATTGTTTCTCGAGGTTCCAGCCATGTGCTGAACATCCAATCAACACTAGAGGATGGAATTAGAGAGGCTCAACGCACAGATCAGGAGTTAATAAAGATCTGCAAACAAACTGGAGAAAACAAAGCACCGGATTTCAGAGTGGACGATAAGGGAACGTTGTGGTACGAGAATAGGATTTGTGTATCCCAGAATGGAGACTTCCGGCGGATAATCATGGACGAAGCCCATAACCCGGCCTACTCCATCCACCCAGGATCCACCAAAATGTATATGGACATAAGGCAAAAATATTGGTGGAATGGAATGAAGGCGGATATTGCATGATTTGTGGCCCATTGTGATACTTGTCAAAGGATCAAGGCCGAACATCAAAAGCCAGCAGGATTATTGCAACCCCTACCCATTCCAGTTTGGAAATGGGATGAGATAGGAATGGACTTTGTAGTGGGCCTACCTAGAATACAGAAGGGACACGATTCTATATGGGTAATAGTGGACCGACTCACTAAATCGGCTCATTTCATACCCGTACGAACTAATTATGGTGGAGAAAAGCTGGCAAAGCTTTATATGGAAAACATAGTAAAGTTACATGGAGTGTCTAGCAGAATTGTCTCAGATAGAGGAACCCAATTCACCTCTAGGTTTTGGAAAAGCTTGCATCAAGCCATGGGCACCAAGTTGGATTTCAGCTCCGCATATCACCCACAGACGGATGGTCAAACCGAAAGGGTAAATCAGATTATGGAAGATATGCTGAGAGCATGCGTCCTGACCTATGGAAAGGATTGGGAGCAGAGTCTGCCTTATACAGAGTTCTCGTACAACAATAGTTACCAAGCCAGCTTGGGCATGTCACATTCGAAGCTCTCTATGGAAGGAAGTGGAAAACTCCCCTAATATGGTCAGAAGTTGGAGAACGTGCCCTAGTAGGACCCGCACTTATAAAAGAGGCAGAAGAAAAAGTAGCGGAGATCCGCGAGAAATTGACAGCGGCTCAATCCCGACAAAAGAACTACGCAGACAAGAAAAGGCGAGAAATAAGTTTCAACCCAGGAGATTTTGTTTATCTCAAAGTCTCACCCATTCGAGGAACGCGAAGATTTCAGGTACAAGGAAAATTGGCCCCTCGATACATTGGACCGTATCAAGTTCTGAAGAGAGTCGGAGCAGTGGCATACCGACTGGAGTTACCAGAAGAAATGTCGGATATACACTTAGTGTTTCATGTCTTGCAATTAAGAAGGTGTTTGAGAGTACCCGAGATAGAACACATGCCAGCAGAGGCAATAGACCTGCAACTGGATTTACGATACCAGGAGATACCGGTCAAAATTTTGGACACTGTCACTAGGAGGACAAGGAATTTCGAAGTACGGATCTGTAGAGTTCAGTGGAGCAGACATGGAATAGAAGAAGCGACATGGGAACATGAAGATGCCCTAAAGAAGGAGTTTCCCCATCTATTTAGGAGCCAGCCAAATCTCGAGGACGAGATTAAATTTAAGTGGGGTAGGTTTGTGACGTCCCGGAAATTTTACCCAATTAAATTACCGCTAAAATATGCTAAAAAACGCTTTCGTCGTTAAGCTCAGAACATCTCGCCAGGGTTTCCTTGGAATCCTCCCCGGAAATTCTCGCCGCCCCGACATCTGAACTTATTTGCCATCCCATCTTTCTTTTCCGCTCCGCGCGACGCGCTGCGTGTCGCTTGGCATTGCGCGCATGGCCGACCAGCCGCGATTGCCGCCGCAGATATCGCCGGCGCGCACGATCTCTCTTTTCTTTCCCTCTTTTCTCTACCTTTTTCTTTTCCCTTTTCTTTTCTCTTTCTTTTTCCTTTTCCCTTTCTCCTTCTTCCTTCTTTCCTCCTTCGCTCTCCCTTCCACCGCCCGAACGCCGCACGGCCGCGCTGCCTGGCCCCGGATCCCGAGCCATGCCGCCCCTCCCCTCGCGCGCGCACACGCGCCCCTGTGCTCGGCCGCCCGCGCCCACGCGCGCGCCCCGCGCGTGCACCACGTGCCGCATCACCCGCCGTGCCGCCCGTCGCTTGCAGCGCACCTGGCCGCCCGCGCACGCTCGCCGTGCCGCCTGCCGCTGGCGCCCCGCCCTCGCCGCTCGCGCCGCACAGTGCCCGCCCCACGTGCCCGCACGCGTGCCGAGCCGTCACGTCGCTCCGGCTTCCCCGTCCGCGCCGCCGCATCACGACGCAGACGCCATTAAGGCGCCCCACGCCGCTCGCCGGCCCCCTCACCGGCCACCACCGGCCGCCGCAGGTCGCCTATAAAGAGACCCCCCACCTCGCCTCCGAGCTCGGCAACCGCATCCACCACCACACGGCCTCCCCCCAAGCCCGTAGCGCTGCCGCCGCCCACGGCTCTGCCGCCGCCCGCTGCCCGCCGTGGCCCGCCCCACTCCGCCCTAGCTCGAGGTGAGGAAGGGGATGGGATCCCCTTGCCTTTCCCCCTCTGTTGCCCCTAACCCCGGCCGCCGCTGCGCCCCGGACGCCGGGAATCGGCGCCGAGCGCTACCCCCCTCTCCTCTGTTCTGCGTGGGGAAGAGGAAGGAGAAGGGCATTTTGCCCAAAGACCCCCCTTCCCTCTATTTCCTATAAACCCCCCCCCCCCCCATGCGTCACCTTGCATAAAAGCCCCTCCACCTTTATTTATTCAAGGAACTAGCCCCCACCATGTAAACTTAATATCAGATAAACCCCTAACTCTTTCTAACATGCCCCAAACATTTCTAGAATTTATGACCAAGTCCTTTCCACACCATATCTATTTACAAATAGGCCCTCGGACCCTTGTTTAGACCCTAACACCCCGTTAACTTATCATTTTATGTACCAAATGATCTCCGATCGACCCGAAACTTTACCACGCCCTTTCTACTATGGTTTCGACCATGCCATTAGGACACCACCCAAAAATATTGCTCCTATCTCCATAACTAAGTTATTCCCGATTCGAGCTCAACGATAAAGCAATTGTCTCTCTGTCTGAATTGAGTGTTTGTTTGTATGCGTCATAGGACACGGAGTGAACGAGGAAGGTCCTGACTGTGATCAAGTGAACGAGGACCAGTTTTGTGACCCCGAACCCGAGGGACCGTGCTTCGATCAGGACCTCCCGCAAGGATTTGAGGATGGCAAGTTCAATCCCGCCCTTTGATGCATGTTTCTGTCCTAGTTTTTATAAACACAACCCAGTGGCCTGTTTTATAAAATTGCATGGTTTGGTTACTGGAAACATGGTAGGATAGCCACTCTTGATTGTGATAACCATACCTGGACCACCTGGTTTTATAAAGAAAATGTGTGTGTGTGGGAAGGGATAAAATGTGGTTTTAAAAGATGAGTAGACGGGATGGATGGCATTTCTGTGTGAATTGCCGTTGGTATGCTCGTACCTGTGTGGTCGAGCAAGGAAGGGAGATATCCATCTTATCACCCCTAAGGACCGAGTTGATGTGTCATCTCACCTAGCTTCCTGTCGTACAAACCACTTGACCGTTGTATGGGCAACGGCTTAGCATAAATCCCACTAGTTAGTCTGGTAGCCATCAGGAGAGCTGAGAGCAACGGGCGATCAAGGAGAAGGGATAAGTTCTGTGTGACTTATGCCCCGGTTAAACCTCGGAAATAGGTCGAATGACCCCTTGATGGGTCCCGTGGTGGCTAGTCAGGCCTAGCTAAGGTGGGTAATGGCTTTGATGGGATCTGCACTGACACTAAGGTGATCGTGCTGTGGTACCCCACCTGTGGGTAAAGTTGCACACCTCTGCAGAGTTAAAAATCTATTTGAATAGCCGTGCCCACGGTATTGGGCAGGTTACGATGTGGTCACATAACTAGTGTTTCTCTTTGGGAATGCTTGGACTGGTGTGGGTTGTTTGGAAAGTGTCCGGCAGTTGTGCCGTGTGCTACGGCGGACGGGAAGTCCGGTAGCAGCTTAAAACTTGGATCCTGTGTGGATCAACATCACGTGCTCCTTGGTACTAGAAAATTTGTTTTGAAAATGTTTTTAAACGAACCTATGCATACAACCGAGTTTTCCGCAAATGAACCATAACCTTATCCTTGGATTGTCCCGTGCATTGATTTCCGTTATAACCCCCTCCGTGGGTGTGATTGGACTTGCTGAGTACGTTTGTACTCACCCCATTCTTACTTTTTACAGCAGAAGATCCAGACTACTTCCCCGAAGATGTTGAATAGGGTTTCGTCCTGCACCCAGTCTTGCCTGTGGTTAGGGCCACCGCTGGAGTTCCGCATGGCACAAGACTCTGATGACCCTCTTTTCATAGCTAGTGTAGTAGTGTGGGTTTTAGTCGTAATCCTCACGATAGTGGCGCTTCACTGCCCATTACCGCGTAGAGTTGTAAGGTGATGTACCATCTGATGTAATAAAAGTGTTATCAGCCTCCTGGGACTGATAAAGCATCACTTTTAAGTCTTCCCTGATGGGGGGACGCTTCATGTAGCCTCTCGATGTCATCTGTACGGTGATAGAGCAGGTTCTTCATGTCAGTAAGTAGCTCTTCTTTACTCATTAAGATTCTCCTAAGCTCTGTGGTGGAAAGCTTTTCAGAATCCAGGATGAGTCATACAGTGCAAGTACCCGAGGGAAGCAATGGCTTACCTTGGTGCGCTTTCTTTTGCTCCTTGAGCTGCTCCTGGTGCGCGTGCTTATTCGCCTCGAGTTCCCTCTTCTGTTCCTCGAGTTGTTGTTGGAGCTTGGCGTTGACCATCTCGAGATGGGAGTTCTCCGTCCTCTCGTCGTCAAGGCGCTTTCTCAGGGCAGCAAGTTCCTTGCGGTCGCAGGCAAGGGTCTTTAATTCCTCTGCTTGCTTTCGGGACTGGGCGCTCACTCTCTGCATAAAAAGGGGGAATCCAGATAAGCAATTCGATATAGTCACTGGCAGAGAGGTTTTCAGGTCTTACCATGGCAAAATCATGCGCCTTCTTGAGGTTCTCTATGTTGCCATCAGTCAGCAGCAGGTCACCGGCCAGGCCGGCGGCGACGGCATCTTGACAATCCGACCCGGGCAGCAGCAGCTCAACGGGTCTCCCGAAGGTTCCCATGACTTCTTCAGCAGTCGGCTGCTGCACACCTGCAACAACAAAAATCCTCAGCATACAGCATGCAGATCCCGGTAGCTAGCCGGGGCGGTCAGATGCTCACCTGCACCATCCGTAGGAGTGGTGCTGGGGGCCTCAACTTGCTTCTCGCCACCGGCCCCGACCTCGACTTGTCGGAGCTCGGGAGGCGGCAGGTCGGGCTGCGTCGCGTCTGCCCCAGGGGCAGGCTCTATGGGCTCTGACCCCGCTGGGGCCGATGGCTCGGGGGCTGACGCAGCTGTGACTGGCCCAGCGCTTGATGATTCCTCTCGGGTCGAAGACCTGGGGGCTGGGGTAGTCGAAGCAGGCGTCAGCTGGAGGTCCGCGGAACTTGCAGCTCTAATGAAGTCGAAGTTAGTCACCACACAAGTCGAAAGATCCTAAATTTATTGTGCAATCAGAGGCAGACTTACAGTACAGACTTCTTCTTCATAGCCCTTTTCATACGAATGGCCTGACGCGGCGTCCCCGTTGCTGGCGGTGGGGTTTCACCAGCTTGTGGCACAGTCCCCGCCACGGCGATGGTGATGGCTGCGGCGGCCGATGGGCCTGTTCCTTCTTCTTCGGGCTCGGCTCGGGAGGAGGAAGCGGAAGGCCTACAGGATGACATTGTGAGCATGGCATAATCTCAACATATAGCAATGCATCAAAGCAGTAAGCTCTTACCCGGCAGACTTGAGTTCTTGCGCCTTTCGCTTGCGCACCAACCGACGGCCTTGCGGCACCAACGGCAAAGCGCCGGTCAACTCCACGCTTTGGTTTGAGGAGTTGGCCCGATGCGCTTCTTCTTCAGCCCCCTCCTCCGACCGGGAGCTCACATCCTTGGTGGATCCGCTGCTGCGCAGGGCCGCAGCGATGCGAGCCCTCTTTGCCTCAACAGCGGCACTGGGGAGGAGGTGGTCCGGCCGGGGGACGTCAGGCCGCGGCGGGTAGCTGCGGTACAGCTCTGTATGTCCCTGCAGAAGGTTCTTCGGCTAAGTAATGGAGTGAACAAGGATACTTTCACCAAAAAAGAAGTCAAATACTCACTGGTTTGGGTGGATTTCGTGCGGAGAATAATGTTGGCACGTATGGCACGGCGTCCACGTCCAGCAGCACCCGCTGAACTCGCTGGAGCGCGGCTTCATCGGACAAATCCTCTGCGCACATGCGAGAAGGATCAGCGGGGCCGGTGTACTCGAAACCCAAGCGATGGTGCTGCTGGATTGGTTGGACGCGGCGTTTGTAAAATGCGAACATGACGGAGGCACCGGTCACTCCTTTCTTCTTCTGTGCCTCTATGTTGTCCAGCAGCTCTTTGACCTGATCCATCTCCCCGCCGGAGGGTTCGAGATTCCACTCTGGCCTCACTACAGGTGGTCTGTTTGACTTCGTTGGGAGGTGGGGAGCATGGTTCTCGATATAAAACCAATGGATCTTCCATCCAGGAAGGTTGGAGGGGAATTTGTAGGTAAGATATTTGTCGCCGGCCTGCTGACGCAGTTGGATGCTGGCGCCCCCCACAACGGAAAGATTCTTGGATGTGGGCTGTGGTTTGATGCGGAAGAGGAAGCGGAAAAGATCCCAGTGGGGTTCGATTCCGAGGAAAGCCTCGCAGAAATAGATGAAAACTGAAATGTGGCAGATAGAATTTGGGTTGAGATGATGAAGCTCAAGCCCGTAGTAATACAGAAGGCCTCGGAAGAAGGGACAAGAGGGGAGGGCCAATCCCCGTTCGGCAAAATGGAGAAATGTGACGATTTCGTAAACATTTTCCATGGGGAAAGGTTCACGGTAAGAGGGGCGCCAGTTGATAAGGTTCTTTTCTTGCAGCATCCCCTCGGAAACTAGGTTGTTTAGATGGTTGAGGGAGCACTTACTGTGTGTCCACTCCGCGGTCGAAGGCTGCACCTCTTTCTTCTTCCTCTCGATCTCTGCCTTCTTGGGCGCCATCTCCGATTCGCTGGCCACGAGATGCTCGGGGGCTGCGGGGAGAGGGGCGGGAAAGTTGGAGTGGGAGGATTTCTTTGGGGGGATGGCGGCGGCGTTTGGCTCTGATTGGGGTTTTTGGCGGTTCTTGGCAAAAGGCGGATTGAAAGCACAGTTTTTTCCCACTGTTGTCGCGGGGTTATATAACCAGCGGAGTGGGGAAAAGTTACTGTTCTGAAGTTCGAGGGTCGTTTTTTGGGAATACTCCGAAGATGAGAGGTCATTTGGTGGACTGTTTGGATTAAATATTCGATTAATCATTTTTTCAGGGCTCATTCGCCCGAAAAAAGGGGTTTTCCGGTTTCCTGATCTAATGTCCATCATTTGTATCATCATTTTGGTAATTTCTCAAGTTGTCATTTTTTAATTTGCATGCCATGATTTTTGGATCCTTATCTCCAAAATTGTGGGATTTGGATTCAAGGCTCGGGGGCTGCGGGATACGTGGCATCGACTACTTATTTTTCAAATTTCTTTAAAGGATAAGGAGGATTACAGACTAACGGGACCCTCAGCCTGATTCTTCGATTCAACCTAAGGCTCGGGGGCTACTCCATATGGAGTGCGATTTTTAAATCGCACACCATAACCAAGATTCGGGGCATGAGCACCTCATAGCTTCGATGCAGCCAAGCAAGTACTCAAAGAAGGACTTCAAGGCGAAGCTTCAGAAGAAGTCGAAGACTACTTCGAAAGTACTCGATAAGCCTGCAGTACTCAGCTACGAAGAGCTCGGGGGCTTGTCAGACCCGGGGCTATGGGACTGTGTACATAGTGTAGTTTAAGAGACTAAGTCCGTCTTATCTCTTATTTGCTTTGTTTATCTCTTATTTATCCGTTTAAATAGGAGATAGAGCTAACCGGTACAGAGGGAATCTACTCGAGATATGTTCTGGTATGATTCCTCAGCTGGTGTTGGTTAGTATCTTTGTAACCCTGGCCTCTCGGATATATAAGGGAGGTCAGGGACCCTCTCAAAACACGATCTCTAGGTCATTCTACACCAAAGGCAATACAAACCACCATACAGGACGTAGGGTGTTACGCATCTTGCGGCCCGAACCTGTCTAAGCTTTGTGCTCCTTGTACCTTCGAGTTCCTGATCTCGGCGTCTCCTCACCCAAAACTTACCACCTTGGGTATATCCCTCGGTGGGCAGCCGGTTAAACACCGACACCTGCGCCCTCTTCCTCACCGGAGCGCCACCACCACCACCCACACCCGCCGCCGACTTTGTGCCACTGTTGCCAAGCCGCCTCGATCCACCCATTCCCCACCCAAGGCCTGAAACATGTGCTGTTTGTTTCCCCCTTGCATCTCCCACCTTCGCCCCTCACCGTCGGCAACCCTAGTCGCCGGAATTTGGCCGACAGCCACCGTTCCCCTGCACAAAGGACCCTTTTGTTTCGATTTCAATCTTTCCAAGAAGATTTCTATAAAATCTCAGGGACTCATTTGCAAACCTAAAACTAGAACTTTGAAAATCAATCTATTAACTTTGAAAATGCAAAACAACTCACAGAATAAATCCTAAAAACACAAACTAAAATATTCTGGACACCTTAAGTTAAGATCTACAACTTTGTAAAAGGATCTTGAACTGTTTCTATATAATTTTAGCTGTAGATTTAAACAAAGTTTAAATGTCTTTTATTTGTTTGAAGAGTTTCAAGAAAGAACTGCTCATGAGTTTTGAATGGTAGCTTCAGTGCTAAGAGTAAAGTCTTTCATAAAAATTTTATGCTCTAAATCCAATCACAGCTAGTTGTTTTGAGTACTTTTGTTATATGCTAGATCCAGTTTAGCTAAAATGTTAGCATCCATTTCTTGCATAGGAAAAATCTACAAAATTTACAGTAGCCTACTCATGCAAGTATGTTTGCTTAGTAAAAAGTTGAGCACCAGTTCTTGTATGAGTTGTTCTGTACAAATAGATCTTGATCCTAATAGTAGTGGTTTAATATATTTTTTCATGATTAACCTGCTGAATAAAAATGGCTAAAACTTTTACAGTGAGTTTGTACTTAAGTAACGAGCTCTACAAAAAAATCTCAACCCCAGAAACTACCTCTACGAGTAGTTTTGTTTAATCCATGCTTCCTGTGGGAAATGACCATTTACGAGATGACAAAACCACTCGCTTACTTAATGAAGTCAGTTAATCTAGATAAGTACTGCCCATGAAAATGAAAATAAAGTGCTCGACTATTAACTTCAGTTTTGTTGAATGACTACTTTCTAGTGAAATTATTATCTTGTATTAGTAAAACCACTCATATATGTGCATTCATATAGAATCGACTACTAGTAAAACCACTCATATATATCTCGCTGACTGGATCTACGATCTGGTGCCCGAGTCCGAGAGTGAGCAGCGCGAAGCTCAGGTAAATCTAACAGAAGTCGCTGAAAACCCGAACCAACATTCTGAAGAACCCCCGACTAGTTTTGCCCAAGAAGGCAAGCCCCGGTGGATGATCCCAGTGTTTTAATTTATGCAACTACTCTTCCTTTCTACCTATGCATTTAAGTTCATAGGAGTTGATTGGAACCCTAATTGCATGATCCTAGCACCTTTGTATTGAATACCAGAATTGGAAGTTCGACTAGATGCTCTGCTAAGAGGTTCGGTAAAAGTGGAGTGGTTTCCTGCCACTCGCGAGAATTATAGGAGTTGAATGTTTTACTGCATACTGCAACTATAAGGTCGACGGTCGGGGCTGTGGTACAATGCTCATGGTTGAGGCCCCGTCTGAGTAGAGAAAAATGCTGAGGCCACAGTGTGTGGTAGCAGTGGTTAAGCGTTTGAACGTACTAACCACATGTTGAAAATATGGTACTCGATAAGCTAAGTACTCGATTGACCCGGCAAGTGGACTTTACTTTCACCCTACTTGAACGAAGTTCAGATGGGTATACACATGCAAGTGCAGAGCGTGGCTCTATAGTCGGGGAGGGTGACCCTGATCCACAACCCGGAAAGAAAGGGGAAAAGTTGCTTAGGGTGACCCTTCGGTACTCCAAGCGTGTGTGTTAGGTTTACCTTGCAAGGTTAAGAAATTCAATTCGAATCGTCCGTTTTTCTCGCAGTAATTGAGACTGCTTAATACTCCTACCACGTAGAGTAACAAGAGGAATTATGGCTATGATGAAACTTTTTGGATGATTAAATGTTTTCCACCAAGTTTGCTTAGAGATAGATGCTTACTTAGAATGGTTAAATGAACTAGAATACTGAAAGCTAAAATATGAAAATAAGGACTTACTCTTTGTTGCTTTTCAGCAAAAAGAAATCCTAGAACCCTAGAGCCCTAGAGCCATGCATGCTTAGTAGTCGGTATTTACATACCACTAGTCGGGTAAGCCTTGCTGAGTATTAGTATACTCAGCCTTACTTGTGGCAATGTTTTCAGGTGTGCCTTTTGAAGATAAGATAGCTGGTTTGGCTTGGCCGAGTACTTTTCCGACTGGTTCGTCCATGGAGTGGGATCCGTCCCCGGCCAACAATGACTCTTTCGAGTGATGCCATGTATGGGCTTTATCGTGGTATCCAAATCGACGCTATATGATCGTGTTTTCTTTCCGCTGCTATTAAACTCTTAATAAAGTTTTATGTTGAACTCTAAAGTACTCGTTTGGTGAAGTCGACTTCTAATAATTGATGTCAGACTTGTGAGATAAAAGCTACGGAATGTTGTTGTAACACCCTAAGGTAAAATTTCGAGATTTATAATGAATTTAATTGGGCTCCAGTAATTTTCTAAGGATTTATTTTGCCTAGCTTGCATTTATTTATAATTTAATTCACAAAGAATTAGAATTTATCTTAGGTTCAACATGTTTGTGCATTCATGCTGGTGCATAAGTTTTATTTGGTTGAGTGCATAGGGGTTGAATTCAAATTTGAGTTGAATTCAAATAGGTTTGAGTTGGTGCGGGAAAAGTAAAGGAGGGAAACAGGAAGGTGGGTCAGTCATTCTTTCTTTTCTCAGTCATTCTTTCTTTTCTCGGTCATTCCTTTCTCTTCTGAGTCATTCCTTCTGTTCTCAGTCATTCCTTCTATTCCCAGTCATTCTTTCTTTTCTCAGTCATTCTTTCTTTTCTCAGTCATTCTTTCTTTTCTGAGTCATTCCTTCTATTCTCAGTCATTCCTTCTATTCTCAGTCATTCCCTCAGCCTGACCCCACCTGTCGGCCCCTTCTCCCTCCCCTTTCTTCTCCGGCGCAACTCCTTCCCGAGATCCCCGGCGAGCCTCTCTCTCTGGGCCCGCACGCCAAGGCAGCGCCGCCGCCCTACAAAAGGAACTTCCTGAGCCCCCAGAACCCTAACCCCAGCCCTGCAACCCCGGAGACCCCAGCGCCGCCGCCCTTTTTCCTCCACCGCGCAGACGCCTCGGCCTCACCGTCGACCGGCCATTCCGTTGCACCCCGGACCACCACATCACTCGCAAAAGCTTCCCCTCACCATCCCGAAGCTCCAAGAGGCCAGCATCGAAGCCCTACGCCTCGGCATCGACCGAATTTTCCGACGAAACCTTCTCCGGTGAGCTGCTCCGCCGTCGGAATTCCTCGCCGTCGTTGCATCCCGACCCGTCTTGACCCTCTGACCACCTCCACAGGAGTCCCCGGAGCCGATCTACACCAGCCAAGGACCCCGGCCACCTCGGCATCACCCATCCCCGCGGGAGCCCAATCCTCTCCGCCGCCGGACGTCATCGTCTTCCTCACTCCGTCGCGTCTCCGGCCTTCACGGCCCTCGGTGAGCCTCACCTCCTACCCCTGGTCCTTTTGCACCAGAAGTCGTAGGCATTAGCTAACCGTAGCGCCCAGAACGCCGCTCACCGGTGTTGTCCTTTGCCCGAGCCGCCGTGCAGACCCGCCGTCCCCGCGAGCCCAACCAGATCGGACTGTCCGAACCCCGCTGTTCAGATCGGACCGTCCGACTGGAATGCGTCCGAACCGTGCGATTCAGATCCAACCGCCCAGATTAGAAGATACCCGCTTCAGCTGTGGCAGTTTTGTTAAAGACCCCTGCCTTTTTGAGGAATTAACCCGCCGTCCATCTCTAGTTCAAAAGTATTCGCAGACAGGTCCTTTCCTTCCATTTTGACCCCTGAGCTTCCTGGAATTAGTACCCGCAGTCCATTTCCGGTGTTTTCACATGCTAGCCCCTGTGTCTATAGTTTAATTACATTTAGGTCCCTGGTTTTAGCCCAGAACCCCTTGGAAGTTCTGTTTTTCCGCAGTTTAGTCCCTGGACCTTTTTTTAAGCGTAGATTTCGCGTCTTAGCTCCGTTTTAGGTGTTCTTTATATCCACGCGATCGTTGTAACGCGTAGAATAGTTCTAGGCCAGTTTTGTGTGCTGTTCTATTGTATTGGTGTACTGTTTTCTTATAGTTTGTTATGGTTGTGCATGTGTGTATGTGTGGACTATGCTTGATGATCGTGAGTAGACGCGGAGCCTTTGGACCAATACCAGGAGCCACCATCTTCTGAAGCTTTTGAGCAGCAGCAGGAGAACTTTGAGGAAGGCAAGTATAACATGAACATCCTATCACCTTTAAATACAATTTCATACTGCATTTTAATTCTGTATGCCTATAAGGATTTCCTAGCCACTTTATATCCTATATATATACCCTTTGGGTTGCATTTTGGTTAGTTGTGCTAGGTTGCTGCGCTATAACACACTTGGTCCTTTTTAATTAAATATGATTAATGGTATATGCAACTTAATTTTGAGAGTGGCCCTCTGTGCTGTGTGCTTGAGTGGCTCACGTCTCGATAAAAGATGTTTTGTTAGAAACAAGGTTTAGGGGGCCAGCACGGTGCTTAGTACTTGGTTGGCCACTCTCCATAAGGACCGGTTCATAGAGCGACAACCTGGGACAACCGCGCAACCACAAGACTGGAATGGGACGGTCTTGACTTACTAATTAGGTCATTTTGGTTCGGGAGTAACTTACCTGCGTGGGCAAGAGGGGTGGTAAGCTTCAATGGTCCCTGCTCCTCCGGCTTGGTCTGTGCTGTGTGTCTTGTACCCCCGGAGGTGGGCCCCATCGTCGCTGATCCAGAATCCTTAGCGGTTACACCTTACCAACGTGGTCCTTTGTAACGGTCTCGTAGTGTGCTTGCTAGCCATCTCACCTAAGGAAGTGTGATGAACCACTAGCGTAGCTCACGACTTGTGGGTAAAGTTGTGCAACCTCTCGAGAGTGTAAAACTGATATATCAGCTGTGCTCACAGTCATGAGCGGCCCAGATCCTTCTTTTGATTAGTGGGGTTATCAACCTTTGATTAGGGAGATTCCTCGGGTGGTTTTGGTTTGGATGGTTCTCAGTAGTTCTTAATTAATGCTGATTAATTTCTTATGCAATATGGGTTCATGGTAATTCATCCACTTATAGTAAATAGTTTTAATAAAATTTGCCAAGACTAAAAGCTAATGCAGTTGAGTCAGCTAGCCTAGAGCCTCATAGTTTGTGTTATACTTGTTGAGTACTAGTTTGTACTCACACTTGCCTCTCCACTCTTCTGCTCTATTTCGGACATCTTCGACTGCTGCTCAGTACCAGGCGACGTGGAGGACTACGTCAGCAGCTTTGATGATTTCTAGGCGATTGTCTCCCAGTTGACGTCCCTGTGGCGCCCCGCTCTTCATGTATTTATTTTACACTTCCGCATTCCTTGAACTGATTCTTGATTCAGTTGTAATAAAGATATTCATTTTATAATTTATACGCTTTAATTCATGACATGTGTTGTGATATCTTGATAATCTGTTGTATATATGCGTGACTTGATCCTGGCGCATATATGATTGCTCGATTTATGTTCTTTATAAATCGGGTGTGACAGTAGTAATCTCTGGACTTGCCCTAGTGCGAGTTATGTGTATGCTTTGTTTCGATCGAAATATTAAGTGGTCACATCAGGATTCACCCGACAGACTGTCGGATTACTCCGTTTGAAGTGCATGGTAGCCGGTTCATCTTTATGGATGATGGTTAGTGCACTTGAGCCGGGTTCATTCGGGCGGTTCGGCCACAAACCAGCGGGGGAGCGGCAACCTCTATGACTCCTCCATGGGCGACCTCCGCACTATCATCAACGCTGGCCGGGACGTCTGCAATGTCATCATTACCAGGCAGCAGGAGCGCGAATGAGTGGAAGCCTACAGCCCCACCCATTATCAAATCCCGCTCGACTGCCTGGAGACAACTCGGAAACGCAAGCAAGAAGCTGGGGAACAATCCACCCGTAGAAAGAAGACTCTCAGTTCAAAAGAACGATTCGAGGAAGCCGTCCACGGGCAATGCCCGTGGCACCCCAAGAGCAAACAATTCGCGTTTGAATGTCAAAATCTCCGGAGGATCCTAGGAGCTCCGCCACTCAACAAAGACTGCGAAGAAAGGTGATGGGACTACCCGAATAATGATTTATTCATAAATTAAGTACCCAATTCAAGGAGGTTTTCTAAGGGTCTTTTAGGTGTTTCGTTTGTTTAAACCATTGTTTTGGGACTGTATCTCGAAACAAGGGGTTCCGTACACCTAAAAGCACCCCTTTTTACCACTTAGTCAGGGTCGCCATTTATGTTTATTAGTCGGGTTAATCATGACTCTCTCGCTATACTAGTCTGAGACGTGCCCAATGTACGTCCAGCCTAATAAGTGCAACATTTTTCCAGCCGATCTCTTGTCACCTATTCCTCATGTCACGAGCCTTTTTTATCAACACTCGGGGGCTATGGATAGGGCCAGTGGGGATGGGCTCGGGAAAGAAGAAAATGATTCAATTTCTTCATGGCTAAACTCAGGGAACCCTGTCACAGCCGAACCATGCGCCTGCCAAAAGTGGTCGCCTTGTTTGGCAATGACTAGTGGAACCCGTTAATTAGCCGAATAAAGCACCTACATGATTATCTATCAAATACTTCCAGTAACTCTCAGATTACTAGTTCCCGACTAGTTTTCTATGTTACTGAAGGGATTTTGCTCCCAAACTTCCAGTAACACTCCATTTATTAGTTTTCGACTAGTATTACACGTAGTTTACTGAATTTATTAGTTTTCAACTAGTATTACGTGTAGTTTACTGAAGGGGCCTTGCTCTTGTACGACCTCGCCAATGGTCTCAGCGGAAATCAATTTTTTGACCAGAAGCAGCCTGAAGCACCCGTAACACCTGCCATGGATGTCAACTATGCAATTGACTACTCGATCGACAACCTAGAACCCCTCGAACTGAGTCTACCTCGGTCCGTGGTCCTGTACCACAAGTCCTTCTCTGAGTCGGAGGAGGATTTGGATCGTCTACCACAAGTCGGAGGAGGACTAGCCTTCGTCCACCGAAGAGCTCCCATCTCCGCTGACTACTAGGACTTCATCGACGATGTATCACCTTCATCAAATGGCCACCAGGGCCTGAGGGCGCCTTCATCTTGGTCGGGCGGGCTCGGGCATCTGTTGTCGGTCGAAACCCATTGGTAAGCAGCGACAGGCAACACGAGGGGCCGGGAGGCTCCTGGGTCTGCTGGTGAGCCCCGGTCCCTTAGTCAACGGCCCAGGATCTGGCACACGACCTGGCGTCTCGGTTTGCTAGGCATGCCACCTAACCTATACCTGATCAGGAAGGTGTAGATGTGGTTTCAGTTAGTTTTCTGCATGCACAGACACGTTTAAACGTTAGTCCAAGCCGTGATCGGCTCATCAAGTGATCCCCGATATCGGCTGTAAAGAGCCGATTGTCTCCCAGTATCAGATTGGATCTGTATATCTAAACAAAGTGCATATATGTGATACTAATATAAACTTGCTCTGTAATCAATAAGCTAATTCAATCTACAATGGTTAAAGCTTTCACCACATAACCGGAACATCCTACGTGTAATTAAGCCTAACAAATATGAAAGATAACAGAATAGCAACCTAAACAGAGGCCTAAAAACCAACAGAAAGCCGATTCCCGAAACAATCCCTCTTTAGATTAATATAAAGCATCAAACGTATTGCCGGAACATTCAACCCGTTTGAAGGGCCTAACCATGCGGATATTAAGCCAAATCTTTGGTCAACAAAGACTAACCATAACAGATTGGATCTACTAATCGAAACAGAGCAAGGTGCTGCCCTTACACCCGGGATCGGGCACAAAGACAGCTAAACATTTACATGTGACGAACAATGCATGGATACAGTATAAAAAGCCCATGCATCCCTATAAATGTTAAGATAACTAGTGTTACTCACCATCAACAACGTTTCAGCACGAGAAACGCAAGGATAAATAGGTAGGAACGATGCTGCCCCGATCGGGGCCGCATAGCACTTACCCGGAGAAAACCCTAAAACAGGGGTGGCGATGCGCCGAGAGTTGTTTGCGAATGCTTGTTGTTTTCATTCGTAGTCTAGGATACATATTTATAGTCTGGAGACTTGCCTCTCCTAACCAATCCTGATCGACTATGATACGAATCCTGACTATCTGTATCTAAACTAACTTAAACTAGATACATGGCCAATCTGGCCTTAAACCGCCCGCGCAGGAGCCGATTTGCAAGCCCATTACAATTATCCTTTGAGCCCATCTGGCTCGCGGCCCACCTTCTGGCCCAACCAAATTATGGCGACAACACATGCCCCCTGGTTTCGGCAATAATAATTCTAAAACCAGTTTTTTCCTTTCCATCACCTGACCTCTTCGACTTCCAAAATTCGTACACGCGTGCCACTCCCACTACCGCTGAATGTGACTACTTTGCATCTAACTCCTTGGAAACTGTCACGGTATCGATTCATATTCCACTCCTGCCTTTATAAGCTTGCCCCGGTAGATTTCTTTTTCACTCATCTTGTTCCTTCAGCCATTAGCAACCGCACTAGTACGCCCCTCTTTCTCCCGCAATGGCTTCCTCATCCTCTGCTTCCTCCGTCATATCCACTGAATCTGAGACAACTCGAGAGATGACCTCCGGAGTTCGACCCCACAGCTGCCTATGAAGCCTGCACTCCTCTGCACTGGGATGCAGAGGAGTGGGATTTCCAAGCCTGGTCAAAGGATGATGAATCCCTGACCAACGGAGAAGACCTCCAGTTCCTCCTTGACGGGGAACTGGAGAAAGATGACGATGACATGTCCTGGGAGGGGGATTTCTCCTCCTCGGAGGAAGAAATCGACAGCACATCGAGCGAAGAAGACTCGGCAGTAGGAGGCTTCCTACATGGCGGGTCATCGGAGGATAATGAAGATGATGATGATGAAGAGACCGAAGGTGGCAGCGGCTACAGCGGCGATGGCAGCAGAGACGATGGCAGCAGCGACGACGACAGCAGCAATGATGACAGTGATATTGGTGCAGCCCCTCCGATCAAGCGCTGCAAGGTCTTAGGCACCTACTGGTGGTAGATCGTAGGATTGGCATTAACTGCCATGTACTAAGCCGATAGATCGGCTTTAGGAGCAATCGGCTCCCCTTTTGTAATGATTTTCCCTATGAATGAAATCTTTCATTTTAGTCAACAACTGTTGAGAAGCCGATTTACCGGGAGCCGATGGCAATGCATCAGTCCTTTCCCTCAAAGTGCTGATCTGGATCTTAGTCGATCCCTAAACCAATTCCATCTCCTGCTTAAATCTGGAACTTTCCCGAAACAGATCTACACATGTTCCCCGAATCCAAGTTGCGCTCCAAAACCCCTGCTCACAAATCCAATTGCAAAACCTAGATCAAAGCCTCATAGTGCAAAGTCAAAACTCACGAAGCAAACCCTAGATCCAATCTCGAGCCTTCGATCACCATTGGATCTTCAGATGGTGGAACCCTCGAATGCCGATGCGGGAGTCCTTGGGCTGAAGGTAAAACTCCGACCTTTCACTAATTTAATGAAGTAATTATTCGAACCCTTGAAGCATTAAATGATCCTTTCTTGTTATTTGGCTCTTATCGATTCTTTTGCCGCATCCTTCTTTCCCCAATTCCTTTTGTCTTGGGCCTCATTTTTATGAGCGTCCAATAGATTTGATTTCTTGTGAGGCCAATCGAATCCCATTCGTAAGCCAAGATATAGACTTAGATTCTTGGGCCGACAACTTGCGTGCCTGGCCAAATCATCCCGAGGGCTGGGTATCTTGGTATAAGAGAGTAGCAAAAGCCTACCAACCCACATGGGAAACCATAGGAATAGCCGACGCTCTGTCTCTGTCATTATCCCCCATCGAGAAGAATGAAAACCTGCTGAAAACCATCGGTTATTTTTGGTCTAATGCCCTGAACTACTTTTTATTTGGCCATGGGCCGATGACTCCAACCCTCATGGATGTGGTGATGATTATTGATTTGGATATTGCATCGCTTGACCCCTCTGCTTCCAGAATGCCTGAGGTCCCCTTTAAGTTGTCCTCCAAAACAGAATGCACAAATTGGGGTGCCTACCTGAACCAGTACATCAAAACCAAAGGCCCTGTAACTGAGAAAGAACATACGGCCTTTCTAAACCTTTGGTTGGAACACTTCATATTTTGTTGTCCTTCCCTTGCTCCAACCAAAAACTACCTTTCTCTAGCATATGAACAGGCCAAAGGTAATACTATTGGCCTTGGCAAACTGTTTCTTTGGGGAAGTTTATAGATATCTTCACTTGATGTCTTCGAGCTTGCTCTCCAAAAAGAAACTTAGAATTGATGGTCCCTGGTGGTTCATTCAGTTATGGGCTCACTTGTATTTTCAGAACCACATACCAAACTGAAAGGATCTCAAGATGCCTAGAGGGGGGTGAATAGGCTAACCTAAAACTTAAAATACTTTAAACACTGTCAGTAACATAGATGTCCGAATACTCTGGATATATATCCGGATACTCCGGGTTTTGTGTCCGGAGTTTCCGAAAATATTGTTCGGATAGTCCGGGTATGAAACAATGTGCACACTAACAAAGATATTGAAGCTACAACTTAGATCGAGTAAATTTAGACAAGTTAGTGGTACCTTTGGAGCGTTTCTCACCAGTTGTCTTGCTCTAGAGACTCGTGTAATAATAGATCGACCCCAAACCCTAGAAAGTTAGTCTCACAAGCAAATAACTAATAAAACAAGTAAGGAGCACAAGAGAGAGACATAATTTGTTTCCCGAAGTTCACTTCCAAAGGAGCTACGTCTCCATTGAGGAAGGATTCAAGAGACGGTGCTCAAGAACCCCTATACTCCTCTTCCAAGGGTGAGACCAACACTCAAACCCAAGGTTACTTACTATGTGTTCCTTCAAGAGGAATGACGATTACAAACTTCTTGTGGTGCTCACAACTTGCTTGAGCACTCACGAGCGACGCCTAGCCGTTTAGGAGCTCGAAGCTCCAAGAGTAATGAACTTCAATTCGCTGGCTAGACAAGATTGTTGTGCTCAAGAGATAGAATAGAAGCTTACTAGCACAAATCTTTGCTCTTGCAACAATCTCACTTGAATGCCCAAAGGAAATCACTCAAGAATGAAAAAGAGGGAGTGAGAGAGCTCTTCTTTGGCTTGTGAGTGTTTTCTAGTCAAAATGAGCAAGAGAGGTTTGAATGAAGGGGTATGGGGGGTATTTATACCCCCTCTCATAGAAAACTAGCCGTTGGGTAAAGGGTACCCGGATACTCCGGGTATATGTCCGGATACTCTGGTCTCAGAGAAACTACGGATGGGGAACAGTTACCCAGAAACTCTAGGTGTTTGTCCGGATACTCCGGAACACTATGTCTGGACATTCCGGACCATGAACCGGACAATCCGGGTATAACAGGGAATTTCACAAGAAGGCTGTTTATAGTGGTACGTTTGACTCTCATGGTTTTTGTAGATTCTCTTGAGCACAACTACCACGTCAACACCTGTGGATCAATGGTCCCTCTTGATAGTACGGCGTTCCTATACTCAATTTCAAAATAAAATCTAATTCTTCAAGTAAATTTGAAACACCGCTTTTCATTTCCCTTTTGAGGGGTCATGTTTTGTAAGACGCTTTGCTTCATCACCCTTAGCCCCTGCACACATGCTTGATAACATGATTAGATGTACATGTGCTTTGTCATCTACCACCAAAACCCACTAAGGGGCCTAGATATCTTTCACAAACTTCCCTGTTCTGGCAGATAACTCCTTCCCCGATCAGAGTGGGAGACGTATTAAATGTACCAGCTTTGGCCAAGCTTTGTATAGTCTTCCCGGTAGCAAGTTGAACCCCAAAGATGCCTTAAGCTGGTTTGGAGTATTCTACCAAGGTTTGACCAATCCAATCTACCTTCCTTACACAAATTCTGAAATCTTTGAAAATCCAAGCGCCTTTAGATTGGATGACTTTGCCGATGATGAAAGCACTTGACATCTATACTCCATCATGATCCATCCTTGCTTTCTTCCTGTCGGTATGAGCACCTCCAACAGAATTATCAAACCAGGCTATGAATCTTACTAGCCGGTCGTAGCAGCCCGGCAATTTGGTCTTGGGAAAATTCCTCCCCACTTCTTCCTTCATCATCTGACAGTAACTAGAGCTGATCTGCCCGACTCCCTCACCAGCCACAGATGCTATAACATGTTCACTGATCTTGACATCTTAATCCCTGTCGACATATCATTTACCTTCTCGGCCATTGGCTTCGAGGATTGGTGGTCAATGTGGAAGACTCACATCTTTCGGAAAGCCTTGGGGCCAATGTTGCAGCAGATTAACGCTGAGTATGAAGCCGCTGAGGAAGAGGTATCACCATCAGTTTAGTACTTCTTCATGATTCTGCTTGACCCCTTCTCTAATTCTATTTATTTTCTCTGCAGCAGGAGGACGGTCCGGAGCCCAAGAACGATGAAGGCTCCACTTTCAAGTTCTCACCGGTTGCTCCCGTAGTCCGCTTTGGCAAGAATGCACCTCCTGTGTCGAAGGTCATAATGCGGATCCAGCCTGATTCTACAAAATCAGCCTCCAAGCGGAAATGAGTCTCCGACGTTGCTGCCCCCCGAGCCTAGATTAAGGTGAAGAAGATGATTGTTAGGAAGATTCGGAAGGAGGCCGGACCATCTTCTACAGATCAAGAAGCTCCCAACGTCAACCAGGTTCTGATTGTCCCTTTAGAATGTGTCCTCTAAACAGGAACACTTCGACTCAATTGCTCTTTCCTTGCTTGCAGGCTGATATCATGGATATTTCCTCCAGGGAAGAGCAAGCGCGCCAAGAAAACCTAACCCCAGAGGCTTCGGAGAATCCTGCAACGACAGTCGACACCTTGGTCAACCTCCAGGATCCGATCCTGGAAACTCCAGAGAATCTTGCAATGATAGTTGATACTTTGGTCAACCTTCAGGATCTACAGGAGCCGATTGTCACCTCATCGGCTATCAACCATTCTCAAGAAAAGGTGTGTTATATCTCTGAGCCATTTGCATCTTCCTTTCCCTGTACCGTACTAATTTTCTACCTTCTTTCAAGGCTTGAACCTCTCAGAGCTGCTCTCATTTGACTCTGCATCCGTTGGCTCGGCCATACTCGGAGTAGATGATCATCAACCACAGTCGACTGGTGTCTCTAGCCAGCTTCTCTACATAAAGGACCTGCTCTCAGCTCCAATCGATACTTTGGTCCAAGACTCCAATGAAGTGAGGCAAATTCTTGAGGAGATCAAGCCCCAACTCCCAAAAATCCTTCAACTCAAACTCTGGCCAACCGGACATCTTCCCTTCTTTCGGATGAAGGTAGAAAAGGCTCGGTAAAGGATTGAAGCCTGTCTCTCACAAGCCCCCTTAAAAGCCGATAGTGCCAAGAGGTCGACTACTCAACAAGAAGAAGGCAGCTCTAGATGCTAAAGCTGACACTTATGCATATTCCCAAAGACTTCAATCTTTGGAGAGGGAGTTGGAAGACCTCAAGGCAAAAGTCCAGGAAACCGAGCAGTGCATCCAGGATTAGAAGGACCTCATAGCCCACTCCCAACAAGAAGCAGAGAATCTGACTGCCCAGCTGAAGATAGAGCTTATAAAGTTGAGTGTTTTGAGTTGGCAGATAGTATCAGGCGAGGACAAGGATGATGAGGCAGTGATCGCAGAAGCCGATCGCATCCGTCTTGAAGCTATCGTGGCCATTGATGAATTTCTTTGGTAGAACGCTTTGTACTCATCTCATGTATCCCGCTATCGTCCAGAACTTGCATGTATTCCAATTACACTTCTAAGGTCGATGGTTATACATCGGCTATTTGACCAACTCAATGTGTTGGGTACAAAATATTTTTTTTACGGGCCGACTGAACGTATCGGCCCCTTTTCTTGTGTGCAGCCTGATGCGTAACATCGGCTTTCACTTGTACGGGCCAACTGAACGTATCGGCTCATAGCCTGATGCGTAGCATCGGTTTTATTGCCCATCATCCCACATACTTGGGAAGTATTTCTTGAGATGTTGACCATTGATAGCCACCGGAAACTTGACGCCATCTAACTCCTCAAGCATATATGTGTTTCCAGGTAGGACTTGATCAATCTATAAGTCCGATGCCAATTTGGAGACCATTTGCCATACGCTACATCCTTAGTCCCCAACGGTAACACCGCTTCCCAAACCAGATCTCCGACTTGGAATTCTTTTTGCTTGACTTTCTTGTTGTACGCGCGGGCTACCTTGGCCTTATTTTCTTTGATCCCCTCAAGTGACCAAAGTCTGAGCTCCGTAAGGTCCTCATTGTTGTCGTTCATCAGAGCAACATATTATTCAGTTGTTAGATCATTTTGGAACTCTATGCGTCTCGAGCCAGCCGTAATCTCCTGCGGTAATACAACCTCCTGTCCATACACCAGGTGATAAGGTGAAGTTTTTGTTGCTCCGTGGCATGAAACACGGTATGCCCACAATGCCTCTGATAAGACTTCATGCCAACACCTAGGATGCTCATCGATCTTTCTCTTGATCAATTTGATAAGGCTCTGATTGGACGCCTCTGTTTGTCCGTTTGCTTGAGCATAGTATGGGGACAACCTGATCAGCTTGATGCCCATGTGAGTAGCGAATTTTCTGAATTCCTCTGATATGAAGATCGACCCTCCATCTGTTGTGATGGTTTGAGGAATCCCGAACCTGTGAATGACATGTTCTTTAACAATATTGATGAAGTCCTTCGACGCCACTGATTTCATAGGGATGGCCTCCACCCATTTTGTAAAATAGTCCATGATGGCCAAAATGAACTGGTGGCCTTTGCTAGATGGAGAATTAATTTTGCCAATCATGTCCATACCCCAACCTCTGAATGGCCAGGGTTTGACGATACGGTTCATTACTGACGCTGGTACAATTTGTATCTTCCCAAACCTCTGACATGCCTGACATCCTTTATAATATTTGTAACAATCTTCAAGCATGGTGGGCCAATAATACCCTGATCGCCTAATCAGCCACTTCATCTTATGAGCCGATTAGTGATTACCACAAGTGCCTTCGTGGACCTCGTGTAAGAGCCGATTCAATTCAATAGGCCCCAAGCATTTGAGCAACAATTCTTCTAAAGTCCTGTAGAACAGTTATCCCCTATCAGGATGTACTTCATGGCCTTGTAGCGTATCCTCTTAGGTGCCCCCCGAGCTGGATCCTTTAAGTAATTGAAGATATCGGCTCTCTAGTCTCCTTGTTCTAGCAGGTGTACCTGAAGATCGGCTCCGTCTACCACAGCTATCGGTGTTTTACCACCTGCCCACCGAGAGGTGTACCTGAGGTCGTAAGTTTTAGGTAGGGTGACGCCGAGATCAGGAACTCGAAGGTGCAAGCAACACAAAGTTTAGACAGGTTCGGGCCGCGATGTGCGTAATACCCTACGTCCTGTTTGGTGGTTTGTATTGCCTTGGGTGTTGATTGATGTTTTGAGGGGGTCTCTGCCTGCCTTATATATCCAGGAGGATAGGGTTACATGAATCCTAGTCCGGCACTAGCCTAGGAACCGTACTCGAGTACAACTCGAGTAGCTTCCTTCTGTATCGGCTAGTCCTACTTTGCATGCGAGTAGAGTACAACATAGATAAGGTATAGGACATATCATATTCCCTAATCCTGTATGAACTACGTTATGTACGCAGTCCCGTAGTCCTGGGTCTGACAAGCTCCCAAGCTCTTCGTAGATGAGTACTGCAGGCTCCTCGAGTACTTCCGAAGTAGTCTTCAGCTTCTTATGAAGCTCCGTCTTGAAGTTCTTCTTCGAGTACTTTCTTGGCTGCATCGAAGCTATGTGGTGCTCATGCCCCAAATTACTTCTTTGGTATGGTGTGCGATGAAAAATTGCCCTCCATATGGAGTAGCCCCCGAGCCTTAGGTTGAATCGAAGAATCAGGCTGAGGGTCACATTTGTCTTGAATCTTCCTTACTTACCTTTTGAATATATTCGAAAAATAAGTAGTTGATGCCACGTATCCCGCAGCCCCTGAGCCTTGAATCCAAATCTCTCAGGTTTGGAAAAAAGGATCCAATGGTCGTGGCATGCAGTGAAAAAATGTTCCCTTGAGAAATAATTGGTGTAATGGTACATATGATGGAAGTTAAATTTGAAATTGGAAAAACCCCTTTTTTCGGGACAATTAACCTTGAAAAAATGGTTAATCAAATAATTTATCTAAAAAATCCACCAAATGACCCCTCACCTTCCGAATATTCCCTGTGACGACTCTTCAACTTCCATCGCTGGTTATTTAACGCCGCGGTAACCGGAAGTAAAAACCCGTGCTCTCAATTTTCAATCCGCCAAGAGATTTCCGAATCCCCAATCAGATCTGTGCTCCGCCTTCACCCCCTTTGTCAAGCCCCCAAACTAGCTGAATCCCTCCGCCCCTTCTCTGCAGCCCCCGAGCAACTCATGGCAAGCAGATCTAAAAATGGCGCCCAAGAGATCCAACGAGAAGAATGGGAAGGGGAAAGAATCGCAGCCGCCATCTCCGGAGTGGATTTACAGTTGTAAGCATCTAGGCCCTCAAGGTATGTTTCGGTGATTAATGACAATCATTATTGTGACTAATGAGTTTGTGCAGCTTAATAGATCATTATCGCTCATTTGGTCATATGTCAAAGGAGGCCCCTAATTTTCATTATTCAAAAAGGCGATCTCGGCATTCAACTCAATTATATGTCAAGACTAAGGATCTTTCAAGTCCTAAGTGTCATAAGGTTGAGAAGGACACTTAGGTTAGTATAGGTTTTATAGTTTTGTAGTGATCGCACTATTAAGAGGGGTTAAGGCTAAGTAACTTGAGCATGGACATGATCATTTGAAAATGGATGCACACGATGGTCACTCAGGTTTCTAGAAGTTCAAATAAGTGGTTCTCAACTTATATCTCAAGAATATTTGGATTTCATTCAAGACTCAAATCAGAAAAGGCAAAATCAGAAAAAATCTTTAACACCGGTTTAACCGACGCTCTCAATTTTCTATACGTCGGTTAAACGAAGTCAGCAGAGTCTGGACAAGTCAATACACCGGTTAAACTGACATGTTTGAATTTAACGTCGGTGCATTAGTCCAGAGTTGGTTTTTCCAGGGTATTTCAAGCTCTGTACACCGGTTAAACCGACGATGTTTGAAATGGGACGTCGGTGCAATTGACCAGTAAGATGGTTTTTCCAAGGATTTCATAAGTTGTACTCACCGGTTAAACCGACGACAGGTTTGAGTTAACGTCGGTGCAGTTGTCCAGAGACTTGGTTTTTCAGTTGATCAGTGGACAACTACACTCACCGGTTAAACCGATGATACGTCGGTTAATCTGCCCAAGTTGTAACGGCTAGTTTTCAGAAGGGGCAGTTTACATGCATCGGTTAAACCGACGATGACTATTGGAGGTACGTCGGATTAACCGGCGCTACGCAGTTTTCTGGCAGCTTTTCTCCAACGGCTCTATTCGTGTGAGCTGCCTATATATACCCCTCCAATGGGTCATTTTGCTACTTTTGACACCAGGCAATATCCAAACACTCATACTATAGTCAAGAGCCACCTTGAGCTTCATCATTTCACATACTTGTTCATTCAATCAATCAAGAAGCAAGATTAAGGACTTGAGTAGAGAGAAGCTTGTGTGCATCCGTTCTTGGTGATCGGTTCTTGCTTAAGTGAAGGCCTTAGCTTGTTACTCTTGGTGATTGGCATCACCTAGGCAATCTTGGTGATCGAGGTGTTTCTCGCAGAGCTTGCCAAGGATTGTGGGAGCCCGGAGAAGAAGATTGTACGTGGCTTGATCTCCACCACGCCGGGATGGTGAATAGAGACTCTTAGTGAGCGCCCTCGTCTCGGTGACTTGGGAGGTGACAAGACTCTTTGTGAGTGTCACAACGTGGATTAGGGGTGTGTGCCAACACATCGATACCACGGGAAAGAATCCGGTCGTCTCTTGTCCACTCTCTTTATTCAAGCATTTTCTTTCATGCAATTTACTCATGTGCCTGACTTAGAGATCATTACTTTGCTCTACCTTGCTAGGCTTTACTTCTCTTTTTATCTCTCTTAGCTTGTGTAGGTAGCTTAGTAATCCGGTTGGTGAATTGGTGCCTTACTAGCATTGCATAGGTTAAGGTTGCTTTACTTTGTTTCAGAAATTGAAAAAGGCCCAATTTACCTCCCTCTTGGTCCATCGATCCTCACAATTGGTATCAGAGCCTCGTTGCTCATTTGGATCATTAGGCTTCATCGTCTAGAGCTATGGCCAAGATGGGTGGTTCGCCGCCTCACTTCGAGGGCAAGAACTTTGCTTATTGGAAAGTTCGCATGGCCGCATACCTTGATGCGATTGCCCCCGAAGTGTGGTTGGCAACTAAGACTGGGTTCACCGAAACTCCCACCATCGAACAATTAAAATGGAATGCCAAGGCTAGAAATGCAATTTTCGAAGCCATTAGTGAGGAAGTCTTTGCTAGAGTTAATGGCATGAACTTAGCAAGTGATATTTGGAAGGAGCTCATTGAAATTCATGAAGGTTCCACTAAAGTTCGTGAGCAAAAATATCACTTGTTTAGAGCTAAGTATGATTCCTTTAAAATGCTAGCTCATGAAAATTGCAATGATATGTATTCTCGCTTGAATGTCATTGTCAAGGACATTAATGCACTTGAAATATCCAAAATTGACAGTGCCTCCATAAATCGCAAGATTCTCATGCTCCTCCCGAAGACCAAGTATAACATCATCAATGCTATGCTTCAAAAGGAGAATCTTGACACAATGGAAGTGGGAGAACTTGTGGGGGAAATTCGCGCTCATGAAATGAGTATTCTTGGTATGTCCGAAGAGCCAACTTCAAGCAAATCAATTGCTCTAAAGACCAAGGCAAACAAATCCCGCAAGCTCAAGATGATCAAGCAAGATTCAAGCTCAAGCAATGAAGAAGATGATCATCATGAAAGCTCATCCGATGTTGAAGATGATGGAGAACTTGCTCTCATGATGAGAAAGTTCACACGCTTGAATGACAAGATCAATAAGAAGGGTTTCAACTTTGACTCTAAAAAGGGAATGTTCCGGCCAATGGATGTCAAGAACAAAATTTGCTACAATTATGGAGAAAAAGGTCACATCCGTCCAAATTGCCCCAAGCTGGACAAAAGAAACAAGGATAACAAGAGCAAGCATCGCCATGATTCAAGCGATGATGAAGAAGAAGAAAGGAAGAACAAAAACAAGAGATTTGGGAAGAAGAAGACCCATGACAAGAAGACTAAGCTCTTCCCAAAGAAGAAAGGGCACACCAAGAAAAGCTTCTTGGTGGAAAAACAAGAGTGGGTGACCGATGTCTCATCAAGCGAAGATTCAAGTGATGAAGAAGACATCGTCACCATCGCCCTCACCAATGAAGAACCACCACTACCTCCGCCTCCTATGTGACTCATGGCAAAAGGTAACACCAAGGTATGTGAGGTAGATAGTGAAGATGATAGTGATGAAGAGTTTGATCCTAATGAATTCACTAACCTCATTAATGAGTATACATCCGTCATCAAG
Organism: Panicum hallii; assembly: GCF_002211085.1. Taxonomy (NCBI): domain Eukaryota; kingdom Viridiplantae; phylum Streptophyta; class Magnoliopsida; order Poales; family Poaceae; genus Panicum; species Panicum hallii. The sequence continues at coordinate 22,448,094 of NC_038045.1, read as the reverse complement.
AGGGAAAAGGGCAAAGTCAAAATTCTTGAGAGCACTCATGCCAAGTTAGAGCTTTCCCACTCTGACTTGCTTGGTAAGTACAATGACTTGCTCAAAAAGCACAATGAGTCACTTGTACTTGCTAAGCAAGTTGAAGAGAGCCACAAAAAGCTCAAACAAGAGCATAGGGAGTTGGCTCACAAGTATCAAGAACTTGAATTTGCCTATGAAGCAATTGACCCAAGTCTTGAGAAATTTGCTCATGAAACTTTTGAAAAGGTCAATGCTTCTACTTCATGTGATGACCTACTCATTAATGCTAATGCCACTAATATTGTGCCTGAGCTTGCTCCTTCTAGGGAAAAGGAATTGATGGATCAAGTGGCAAGCCTCAAGAGTAGTGTGGAGAAACTCTCAAGAGGAGAATACATCCACAAGGAGATCCTTTTCAACAATGCCCGTGACTATGGGAAGAGAGGTCTTGGTTCATTTCCGGAGCCAAAAATAGCTACTACTCCTTCTTCGGAGGTCAAGATTAGCTTCATCAAGGAAGTTGGTTCATATTGCCAACATTGCCAAGTCACCGGGCACCACACTAGGGAGTGCACTTTACCATCACGTCCTCTTCCTAATTTACCCAAGAATTACTCATCAATGTTTCAAAATAACCATTTTCTCTTGAGTAAAGTGAAGGGCAAGGTGAAGGCCAAGCTCATTGGCAAAATTGCTAAGGAGTCAAAGAAGAAGCTCCCCAAGCAACTTTGGGTCCCAAAAGCTCTTGTCACACATGTGCAAGGCCCAAAGCTTGTTTGGGTTCCTAAAACTCAAAAGTAAATTCTCATGTGTGTAGGTGAACTAAAAAGCCGGTGGAAAATATTGGGTACTTGATAGCGGTTGCTCTCAACACATGACCGGCAATGATAGCATGTTCACCTCTCTTGAAGACCCCGGCGATCATGAACATGTCACCTATGGTGATAACTCAAGGGGGAAAGTCTTAGGTTTGGGTAGAATAGCAATTTCAAAAGATTTATCTATTTCAAATGTCTTGTTTGTAGAAGCACTTAGTTTTAATCTTATTTCTATTGCTCAATTATGTGATCTTGGACTATCGTGTGCCTTTGACAAGAATGGTGTTGTAGTAACTCATGAAAAAGACAAGTCATTGGTATTCATGGGGTTTAGGCACGGCAACATCTATTTAGTGGATTTCTCTTCAAAGCAAACAAGCACCATGACATGCCTCTTCACCAAGTCGTCTCTTGGGTGGTTTTGGCATAGAAGAATTGCTCATATTGGCATGAGCAACCTCAAGAAAGCCCACAAGAGAGGGATGATCACCGGCGTGAAGGACGTCACTTTTGATAAGAACAAGTTATGCAAAGCATGTCAAGCTGGGAAGCAAGTTGCAACACATCATCCCATCAAGACGATGTTGTCTACCTCCAAGCCGCTCGAGCTACTACACATGGATCTTTTTGGTCCAACTTCATACAAGAGCATTGGTGGTAACCTCTATTGCCTAGTAATCGTTGATGATTTTTCACGCTACACTTGGGTCATGTTTCTAGGCGATAAGGGTGAAACTCCGGAGATCTTCAAGACTTTTGCAAGAAAAGCTCAAAGGTGTCACACCCGATTTATAAGAACATAAATCGAGCAATCATATATGCGCCAGGATCAAGTCACGCATATATACAACAGATTATCAAGATATCACAACACATGTCACGAATAACATTAATATAAATCGTAGATAAATCATGAATAAATTATTTTATTACAACCGAATCAAGAATCGGTTCAAGAGTTGCGGAAGCGTAAAAGAGATACATAAAGAGCTGGGCGCCACAGGGACGTCGACTGGGAGACAAACGCCTAGAAGTCGTCGAAGCCGCTGACGTAATCCTCCACGTTGCCGGGCACTGAGCGGCAGTCGAAGATATCCGAAATAGAACAGAAGAGTAGAGAGGCAAGTGTGAGTACAAACTAGTACTCAACAAGTATAACACGAGCATGAGGCTCTAAGGTTAGCTGACTCAACTGCATTAGCTTTTAATCTTGGCAAATTTTATTAAAGCTAATTACTACAAGTGTATGAGTTACCATAACCCAAATTGCATAAGAATTAATCATTATTAATTAAGAACTACTGAGAACCATCCAAACCAAAACCACCCGGGGAATCGCCCTCGTCAAAGGTTGATAACCCCACTAATCAGACGGAGGATCTGGGCCGCTCATGACTGTGAGCACAGCTGATATATCAGTTTTACACTCTCGAGAGGTTGCACAACTTTACCCACAAGTCGTGAGCTACGCTAGTTGCTCATCACACTTCCTTAGGTGAGATGGCTAGCAAGCACACTACGAGACCGTTACAAAGGATCACATTGGTAAGGTGTAACCGCTAAGGATTCTGGATCAGCGACGATGGGGCCCACCTCCGGGGGTACAAGACACACAGCACAGACCAAGCCGGAGGAGCAGGGACCATTGAAGCTTACCACCCCTCTTGCCCACGCAGGTAAGTTACTCCCAAACCAACACAACCTAATTAGTAAGTCAAGACCGTCCCATTCCAGTCTTGTGGTTGCGCGGTTGTCCCAGGTTGTCGCTCTATGAACCGGTCCTTATGGAGAGTGGCCAACCAAGCACTAAGCACCGTGCTGGCCCCCTAAACCATGTTTCTAACAAAAACATATTTTAAGGACGCACAAACCACTCAAGCACACAGCACAGAGGGTCGGCTCCAGAATTAAGTTGCATAAGACCATTAACAAAATTAATTAAAAAGGACCAAGTGTGTCATAGCGCAGCAACCTAGCACAACTAACCAAAATGCAACCCAAAGGATATATATAAAGGATATAAAGTGGCTAGGAAAGTCCTTATAGGTATACAGTATTAAAATGCAGCATGAAATTGTATTTAAAAGTGATAGGAAGTTCATGTTATACTTGCCTTCCTCGTACTCTCCCGGCTGCTGCTCGAAGTGCTCGGAAGACGGCTGCTCCTGGTACTGCTCCAAAGGCTCCGCGTCTACTCACGATCGTCAAACATAGTCCACACATACACACATGCACAAACAATAGCAAAAAAAATATAAGAAAACAGTACAACATTACATAGAAACAGCACTTAAAACTAGTCTAAAACTATCCTACGCGTTACAACGTTCGCGTGCATATAAAGAACACCTAAAACGGAGCTAAAACGCGAAAACTGCGCTTAAAACAAGATCCAGGGACCTAATTGTAAGAAAAACAGGACTTCCAGGGGCTTCTGGGCAAAAACCGAGGACCAAAACGTAATTTAAGCATAGACTCAGGGGTTAGCACGTGAAATCACGCGGCATGGACGGCGGGTTCAAAATCTAGGAAGGACAGGGGCTTAAACGAATGAAATCAGGGCTGAACTGCAATTACTTTTGACTTAAGATGGACCGCGGGTTGATTCCTAGAAAACCCGGGGGTTCTTTAGCAAAAGAGACGGGCTGAAGCGGTAACTTCTGTTCTGAATCGCTGGATCAAGATCGGACGGCTCAAATTAGATCTGGCCCGCGAAGGGGTACGCGTAACTCTCAACCGTCGGATCGCGATCCTACGCTCCGGACCATCCCTTAACACGGATCTAATGCCTCTCGCTGGATTTGAAACCGACGGCTCGGATCTAATCCGATCCGCGAACCGGTACGCTCTAACCTGGGCGCTTGGATTTGGATCTAGCGGTTCGGGACAAAGGGGTACGCGGTTCTAATCAGGCGCGTCGATCTCGGATCGAACGGCCCAGGGAAAAGGGGACAGAGGGGGAGGCGGCGCTGCGACGCCGGCGGCAACACCCGCGGCGGCGCGGCTCGGGGATCACCGGAGCTCGGCGTTCCCGCCGCTCCGGGGGCCAAACTAACCTGGGCTTGGTTCCGGCGTGACCTGCGCGACACGCGTGACTCACCTAGGGCCCTAAAGGAACGCAGGGAGGACTCTAGCGGCGAGTTCGACGGCGGGGGCGGCTCGGGGCGGCGGCGCAACTGAGATCTAAACGCTACGGCCTTCGGTGCATCACGACCAGGTAGGGAAGGGGGAGCTCACCAAGGGCTCGCGATGGCCGGAGTTGCAGCGGAGGGAGGAAACCGACGACGACCGGCGGAGGAAACGGGGCAGCGCTCGTGGACAGGCGGCAGCAGGGCGGCTCGGGGTCCCTTGGCCGCACGGGTTGGTCGAGGAAGCACCTGCGGAGGTCACCAGGGGGTCAGAGCAGCCCAAGATCGGCCGGCACCGAGGGAATTGGGGTGGCGGCACGGCTCACCGGCGACGGCTTCTTCGTAAAATTCAGGTGATGCAGAGGTCCGGAGCTCGAGTGCCGGGCTCAGGAAGACTCCCAGTGGCGAGGTGAGGCGAGCGCGGGGGCTGTCGGGGTCGGTGGCGCTCCGGAGCAGCGGCCCGACGGTGAGGCAGAGAGGCGGAGACGCGGCGGAGCAAGGCGGCTGCGGTACTGGCGTGGGTGGCGGCGGGGCTAGGGTTAGGGCACCGGGTAGGTGGGGCTGCGGGGCCAATTTAAGGTGGGGGTCGGGCCTCGGCGTGCGGGCCCAGGAGAAGGGGCTCGCCGGAGTTACCGGAGGCCGTTGCGCTCGGGAGGAAGAAGAGAAAGGGGGAGCAACGGGGAAGCTGGCAGGTGGGGCCAAAGGGCCAGAGGGAGAGAGGGAAACCGGGTGAGCGAGCTGGGCGGGGAAACGGGCGCCGGCAGATGGGCCCGGCGTGGCAGACAGAGAAGAGGGAAGGGGCGCGCGGCGCTGGGAAGAACGGGCCCGGGCTCAGCCCACGCGGGGGAAAGGGAAGAGGGGAGGATGCTGGGCTTTGGTCGGCCCATGCGGGAGTGAGGAGGGAAAAAGAAAATGGGCTGGGCTGAGAGAGGAGGTTTGGGGTTGGCTTCTTTTATCCTTTCTCCTCCTTTTCTACACTCAAACATTCAAACCACTCCATTTGAATTCAAATAATTTTGAATTCAACCCACACAAATAAAACCATGCACCAGCATGAATGCACAAGCAAGTTGACTTATAGTAAATTTTAATTACTTGCATTATAAAATTACTTTAAATACGAGGTAAATTAGGGAAAACCCTGGAAAATTTTATTCAAGCCCAAATAAATTCTTTAAAATTAAGGGCAATTACATTAGAGTGTTACAAAAGGGAGTACAACTCCCCAATTGTGAAGATCCGGAGTGACAACGGCACCGAGTTCAAGAATATGAAGATTGAAGAATGGTGCGATGAAGAGGGAGACAAGCATGAGTTTTCCGCCACCTACACGCCCCAACAAAATGGAGTGGTGGAAAGAAAGAACAAGACACTCATCATCCTAGCAAGAGCAATGTTGGATGATTATGGCACGTCCGAGAAGTTTTGGGCGGAAGCAATCAACACGGCGTGTCATGCATCCAACCGAGTGTATCCTCACCGACTCCTCAAGAAAACTCTATATGAGCTCATCACCGGGAGGAAACTAAATATATCCTACTTTCGAGTCTTTGGTTGCAAATGCTTCATCTATAAGAAGAAAAGGCTCGGTAAGTTTGAGAGTAGATGTGATGAAGGTTTCTTTCTTGGTTATGCATCAAACTCCAAAGCATATAGAGTATTCAATCAAACCTCCGGGTTAGTTGAAGAAACATGTGATGTGGAGTTTGATGAATCTAATGGCTCCCAAGAGGATGTTGTTGGCCATGAAAATGTAGGTGATGAAGAGATTGATGAAGCTTTGAAGAATATGTCCATTGGGGATATCAAGCCGGAAGAGGTGCATGAAGGCAATGATCAAGGGGGAGGATCTTCCTCATCTACACCAAGCACCTCCACGGCACCCCAAGTGGATGAAGATCAAGAAAAAGATGATCCACTACCTCAAGAAAATGTGTCAACGCCAACACCCCAAGTCCAAGAACAAGAAGAGCAAAATGTTCCACCACAAGCACAAGTCACCCATGATCCACCCCAACAAGCATCCACGCAAGTACCGCTAGTGAAGCATGGTCGCATCTCCAAGGATCATCCAATTGGTCAAATCATTGGTAGTCCTTCCAAAGGAGTAAGAACTCGCTCTAAGCATGCTTCATTTTGCGAACATCACTCGTTTGTTTCTTGTATTGAACCCACTAGCATAGAGGAAGCGCTTGAGGACTCGGATTGGGTGATGGCCATGCAAGAAGAATTGAACAATTTCACCCGCAATGAAGTTTGGGTCCTCGAAGCTCCTTCGAAAGACAAGAACATCATCGGCACAAAGTGGGTCTTTCGAAACAAGCAAGATGAACATGTGGTGGTGATACGCAACAAAGCAAGACTTGTGGCAAAAGGGTTTTCTCAAGTCGAAGGTTTGGATTTTGGTGAAACTTTTGCTCCGGTCGCAAGACTTGAAGCTATCCGTATCCTTCTTGCTTACTCTTCACATCATAACATTAAGTTATATCAAATGGATGTGAAAAGTGCATTCTTAAATGGCGTTATTAACGAACTTGTTTATTTTGAGCAACCTCCCGGGTTTGAAGATCCGAGGAATCTTAACCATGTTTATAGGTTGCACAAGGCACTCTATTTGCTCAAACAAGCTCCAAGGGCTTGGTATGAGAGGCTTCATGACTTCCTAATCATGCAAGGCTTCAAGATCGGGAGGGTGGACACCACTTTGTTCATAAAAGATGTCAACGGGGATCTTTTCATTTGTCAAATTTATCTTGACGATATTATCTTTGGCTCAACTAATTATTTACTAAGCCATGAGTTTGCTACCATGATGTCTAGGGAATTCGAGATGTCCATGATTGGCGAATTGACCTTCTTCCTTGGTTTTCAAGTCAAACAAATGAAGGAAGGGACATTCATCCATCAAGAAAAGTATACTAAAGATATCTTGAAGAAGTTCAAGATGGATGAGTGCAAGCCAATCAAGACACCCATGGCAACCAATGGGCATCTCGACTTGGATGTGGACGGTAAACCGGTTGATCAATCCCTCTATCGTTCTATGATAGGGTCTTTGCTTTACCTTACCGCATCTAGGCCCGATATAATATTTAGTGTGTGCTTGTGTGCCCGCTTTCAAGCTAACCCAAAGGAATCACACCTTTCGGCTGTGAATAGGATCCTTCGGTATCTCAAGCACACCCCTAGCATAGGCTTGTGGTACCCCAAAGGCGCTAGCTTAGATCTCTTGGGATACTCGGATTCAGATTTTGCCGGAAGCCGTGTGGATCGCAAGAGTACCTCCGGGGGTTGCCACTTGCTTGGGCGTTCTCTAGTTTCTTGGTGGAGTAAGAAGCAAAATTCCGTGGCTTTGTCCACCGCGGAAGTGGAATATATAGCGGCCGGTGCATGTTGTGCCCAAATCCTATATATGAAGCAAACCCTTTTGGACTTTGGTGTGAAACTAGATAGGATACCACTCCTTTGTGACAATGAAAGTGCCGTAAAAATTGCCAATAATCCGGTTCAACACTCTCGCACAAAGCACATTGATATTCGCCATCACTTCTTGCGTGATCACGAAGCCAAGGGGGACATTTTCCTTCAAGGTGTGAGATCCGAGGAGCAATTGGCAGATATTTTCACAAAACCTTTAGACGAGAGTACTTTTGTTAGGCTAAGGAATGAGCTTAATGTGTTAGATGCGGCAAACGTCATGTAAGTTGCCATGTCATATAGAAAAATGCATACATATAGGACACTTGTCTAACCATGGTAAGATAGTGATGAGCAAGGGTATAGCTAGAGGTGGTGGTCCACTTGTTTTCCTCTAGGCTTGTAGAAAGGCTCATCATGAAGAAGCTTCCCGTGGGTTCAAACTTGACAAGTAGAATTTAAATTCTTGCTATGCATTTCTTGTCATATAGATGTGCACTTCATGTTTACCTTACTTTCGCATGTTGTTGTAGCTTGCATTATCATTGCATGCGAAAGGGTCACAAAGGAGATCACTTGATGAAAATGAGACTTGTTTCATATACAAGATCTTAATTCATGAAAAGTGAAAAGAGTAAAGTGTTAGGTGCGCTATTGCCTAGTGAGCAATGTCATAATGAGTTTGAAGCTTTCCTTCTTCAATATTCCTATGACATGGCTCATACATTTTATTTGGCGCTTTGTCTCTCTTGCGGCTTTTCCTTGTGTTTGAAAAGAAAAATTATCTAAGCTAGTGAGCTATCCTATTTGCTTTGAGGGGTAAAGTCGCCTATGCAAGTCCATAAACTTGAGTTTATTTGAATTTTATAAGTTTATTGGACTTAGCATAGAAGAGTGACCTGATTGAGGGTTTTTGGCTTCACCGGTTAAACCGACGCTCAATGGATCTTTACCCATCGGTTTAACCGGCGTTACTAAGTTTCAGCTTCAGCTCAGTCAGTCCACGAGTTCAACCAGTGTATACAAATTACGGAGCATCGGATTAACCGGTGAACGTATCATAGATCTGACCTAGTAATCAACCGGCGTTTGTGTCGTTCAACCGGCGAGTTCATTTATCGGAGCATCAGTTCAACCGGCGTTCAAAAGCAGATCTGGTGGAGTCTCGGGTAAACTACACCGACGCAATCAACCGGCGTTCGGACCCTAAGCGTCGGATCAACCGGCGATAAGAAAATCCGCGGGGTCCACCTGTCATATATCTCTCTTGCCCCCGCGCCGCCGCTCCCGTCCTCCGACTCTCCGCCTTCAGCCGCCTGCACACAACCGTGCCACCGCCTTCCGCCGCCTGCGCGCCCTCTGCGCCGCCACCCGCGCGCCTTCTGCGCAACCACCACCGTCGCCACCGCCTTGCGCCGCCCGCGCGCAACCACCGCCGTCGCCACCGCCTTGTGCCGCCCGCGCACAACCGCCACCACGCCGCCGCCGGGTCCTTGTCACTCCCAGTTGTCATGATGGGTCGTGAGAAGAGGAAGGGGAAGGAGGTTGTGGTTGAGAAGCCCGCTCGCAAGCGGACTCGTGCAGAGAGAGAGGCCGAGAGGGCCGAGATGGTGGCTAAGGCTGCCGAGGAGCAGGCATCAGGCCGTGCTCGCCCGTTCGCGATCAGGGATCCGCCAGCCAGGGGCAGGGGCAGAGGTCAAGGTATGGGCAGAGTCAGAGGTGCCAGGGCCACCAGAGCCACGACTGCGGCAGCAGCAGCAGAGTCAGATCGTTCACTTTCAGCTGCAGAGTCAGATGCAGATACAGAGGCAGAGCAGTCTGAGCAGTCGCAGGGGCAGGGCACATAGGAGTCACCGACTCTACGACGTTCTGGCCGCACTCGGCAGACGTCCCCAGCAGGAGACACTTCGCCAGCGACCGAGCGTCGCACTGGACTGAGGACGCGAGGAGGTCACCAGCCACAGGAGCCTCGCAGGTCCACAGCAACAGCAGCAGCAGCTCGTAGAGCCGAGGCCCTAGAAGCCGAGCGTGCAGTGTTCCGCATGGACACTGTTGTGCGTCTGGAGCCAGGTGTGCTGCTCCAGAACTTGACCAAGGCCAATGCGGTGAAGGTCAAGAGGCTCAGGTGGAGTGTTCAGGAGGAGGACTGGTTCCCCGTGACCTGTGACAGCAGGGTCGACCGTAGGTTCTGGATGCTTCTTCAGGCCAGTTTCTACGAGACCTACCAGAGGCGGGGCCATAGGATCTTCCCGCACAGAGTGCTTGACTGGGTGTCTCTGAGGACAGCCGCAGGGGGAGCAGACGTCAGAGAGCACTTCGCTCACTTCAGGGGCCTGCACTGGTTAGTCCAGATTGAGCGGAACAGGTACATCGAGGACTGGGTTAGAGTTTTCTATGCCACAGCCTGGATAGCTCCAGAGTGCAGAGCAGTACACTTTATGTTTGGAGGCCAGGTCTTTGGTCTGTCCAGGGCAACATTAGCAGGGATTCTCGGAGTTGACTTGGTTGACGTCTCCCTGCACGAGATGGTTTACGGAGATGCAGATCCACCGCGCAGAGCCATGATTGGCGGGATTGCACCTTCTCACGATGCGATCTCTCAGTGTTTCCGCCAGCCGTTCCCTGCCTCCTACGCCAGAGTTCCCAGTTTACTGACCCCAGAGGCATACGCAGTACACATGGTGTAACACCCTAATGTAATTTTCCTAATTTTGATAAATTTATGTTGGGCTTAAATAAATTCTCCAGCATTTTTCCTAATTTATCTTGCATTTAAAGTAATTTTATAACATAAGGAAATAAAAATTATCATAGGAATAAATTGTTTGTGCATTCATGCTGCAGCATTGTTTTGTTTGTGTTGGGTTTATAGATTTGAATTCAAATTGTATTTTGAATTCAGTTAGATTGGCTTGAATTAGTGAGTATAGAAAAGAGAAAAGAAATGAAAGAGAAAGGAGCAGTCCAAAACTCCTTGGCCCAGCCCAGCTTCCTTTTCCCCTCCTCTCTCCCGCATGGGCCACCCGAGGCCCAGCACCCTCCCCTCTTCCCTTCCCGTGTGGGCCGCGCCCCAGCCCACTTCACCCGAGACCCAGCACCCCGCACGCTCCTTTCCCTCTCTGCCTCTCACTGCCACCTGGGCCCGCGTGTCGGCGCCTCTCTCCTTCTCAGCCAGAACGCGTCTCCCTTTCCTCCTCCCTCCCTCTGACCAGCGGTCCCCATCGGTCAGACTCTTCTTCTCCCTCGCATCTCTCCCCTGTTCTCTCCCCCGTTCTCTCCTTGCCGGCCCAGCGCACCCGTCCCTGGGCGTGGCCCCGCCCCGCTGCCCCCTGGACCCACTCCTCCGCACCGCGCCCCGTCTAGATGCGTCTGGAAGCTACCCGAGCTCGGATGAGGCTCAAGCGGCAACCGCCCGCGGGATGCGCGGCACCCGTTGGATCGGTGGCCCGCACGCCGAGGCCGCCGGCCCTTCCCTCTTCTTATCCGTAGCGCCCTTGGGTCGCCCTAAGCCGCCGCCAAAGACCCCAGCGCACCCGAGCCCCGTACCGCCTGTCAGCCGCTCGAATTTGGGCCGCTGCCGTCGTGCCACCCTTGCGCCGCCACCGCAATTTCGCCCATGCCGTCACCGCTTCGGGCCCTGTAACCCCGGCGCGACCCTCACCGCCCGTGTGCGTCGCCGACAGAGGACCCGGAGCCCTGCAACTCTGCCCAAGATCTCCTTCCACGAGCGCCGACCTCCCCTCACCGCCGTGGGTAAGATCCTTTCCATCGACCGCCCCCTCCGGTGCCTTGTGCCGTGCTAAGACCCTCAGTAGAGTCATGGGGTTGTGTTGATGCCGCGCTGTGCCAGGCTTGGCTCAAACCCGAGCCGGAACCCTGGCTCCGCTGCTCACCGGCAACCCGTGCCGCTCCTCGCCGGCGCGGGTCACGCACGGTCTCGGGCTGGCCACGCTGAGTCCCTAGGAGCGCTCGCGGTGTCCCTCTGATCCTCTTAGGTTGGGTCCCTGCTAGAATAGGCCCTCGGTGGACAGTTTTGGCCAAAGCCGGTGAAGCGCCGCCGTGGGGAGTTCCTCTCCGGTGAACGACCGCCGCCCGAGCACCTGTTGACCCGAACAGTGTATCAGGATCGTCCGATCTGTAACCAGTGCACCCGATTAGATCATACGTAACCGTTCGCTCCAAGCCGCCCGATTTAGATCCGAGGACCCAGATTAAAGGATACCGGTTCAGCCAGCCTTTTGCTAAAGAGCCCTCGGCCTTTCCTGAAATCAACCCGCGCTTCCGCGTAGTTCAAAAGTATTTACAATCAGGCCCTGTTTTACTCGTTTAGACCCCTGCGCTTTCGGGTTTTAGTGCCCGCAGTCCATGCCGCGTGTTTTCACGTGCTAGCCCCTGAGTCTATGCTTTAATTACGTTTAGGTCCCCAGTTTTCGCACAAAACCCCCTGGAAGTTCTGTTTTTCTCGCAAATAGGTCCCTGGATCTTGTTTTAAGCGTAGTTTTCGCGTTTTAGCTCCGTTTTAGGTGTTCTTTATATCCACGCGATCGTTGTAACGCGTAGAATAGTTCTAGGCCAGTTTTATGTGCTGTTCTATTGTATTGGTGTACTGTTTCTTATATTTTGCTATTGTTTGCATGTGTGTGCATGTGTGGCCCATGTATTGCTGTTACGATCGTGAATAGACGTCGAGCCACCGGACCAGTACCAGGAGCAGCCATCTTCCGAGCAGTTCGAGCAGCAGCCAGGAGAGTATGAGGAAGGCAAGTATAACATGAACATCCTATCACTTTTTAAATACAATTTCATACTGCATTTTAATACTGTATGCCTATAAGGACTTTCCTAGCCACTTTATATCCTATATATATGTCCTTTGGGTTGCATTTTGGTTAGTTGTACTAGGTTGCTGCGCTATATCACACTTGGTCCTTTTTAATTAAATTTGAGTAATGGCATATGCAACTTAATTCAGAGAGTGGCCCTCTGTGCTGTGTGCTTGAGCAGCTCACGTCTCGATAAAAGATGTTTTGTTAGAAACATGGTTTAGGGGGCCAGCACGGTGCTTAGTGCTTGGTTGGCCACTCTCCATAAGGACCGGTTCATAGAGCGACAACTTGGGATAACCGCGCAACCACAAGACTGGTATGGGACGGTCTTGACTTACTAATTAGGTCGTGTTGGTTCGGGAGTAACTTACCTGCGTGGGCAAGAGGGGTGGAAAGCTTCAATGGTCCCTGCTCCTCCGGCTTGGTCTGTGCTGTGTGTCTTGTACCCCCGGAGGTGGGCCCCATCGTCGCTGATCCAGAATCCTTAGCGGTTACACCTTACCAATGTGATCCTTTGTAACGGTCTCGTAGTGTGCTTGCTAGCCATCTCACCTAAGGAAGTCTGATGAACAACTAGCGTAGCTCACGACTTGTGGGTAAAGTTGTGCAACCTCTCGAGAGTGTAAAACTGATATATCAGCTGTGCTCACAGTCATGAGCGGCCCAGATCCTCCGTCTGATTAGTGGGGTTATCAACCTTTGATTAGGGAGATTCCCCGGGTGGTTTTGGTTTGGATGGTTCTCAGTAGTTTTTAATTAATATTGATTATTTCTTATGCAATTTGGGTTATGGTAATTCATCCACTTGTAGTAACTAGCTTTAATAAAATTTACCAAGACTAAAAGCTAATGCAGTTGAGTCAGCTAGCCTAGAGCCTCATAGTTTGTGTTATACTTGTTGAGTACGAGTTTGTACTCACCCTTGCCTCTCTTCTCTTCTGTTCTCTTGGATATCTTCGACTGCTGCTCAGTGCCCGGCAACGTGGAGGACTACGTCAGCGGCTTCGACAACTTCTAGGCGTTTGTCTCCCAGTCGACGTCCCTGTGGCGCCCCACTCTTCATGTATTTATTTTACGCTTCCGCATTCCTTGAACTGATTCTTGATTCAGTTGTAATAAAGATATTCATTTTATAATTTAGACGCTTTTATTCATGACCTGTGTTGTGATATCTTGATAATCTGTTGTATATATGCGTGACTTGATCCTGGCGCATATATGATTGCTCGATTTATGTTCTTATAAATCGGGTGTGACAGATTGGTATCAGAGCTGTGTCGACTGTAGGACGAAGCCTAGATAGAAATGGGTCGAGTTTAGGGATTTCTTTTCGCTTGCTCTTCTTCCGCAAAATCCAAACATTCATTTTTGCTTCTATTCCTTGAGTCTTAAGCCCTTGATTTGCTATCTCTCCTATCTTTTCTGAGATATAGTTTGAGCTTTCCGTAGACGTTGGCCTGAGTCGCTTAGTCCTGTAATTTATAAGTTTAGGCTGTCCCAATGAAAACACGCTAGAACGAGTGTGTTAGTCGAGTGGTGTGATAAACTCGACTAAGTTGTGAACATTGAATGGTTGTTATTGTGCAAATGTATGATTTGGATCTTTGGTTGATTGCATAGTTTAGTAGTTAAATTTGTTCATGCAAATCGACCCTAACCCAACTTGAACTAAATAATAAAATTTGAGTTAGATCGTTGGGGGTAAAACCTGTATTCCTTTCTTTCTGCCATATCCTTCCAAAGTTTCATTTCCGCAGCTGAACAATATCTCCTTCTCATAAATTTCGTTTGTTGCAATCAGATGGTGAACACCAGGCGCACCGGTTCCGGTTCTGACCAGCAGGAGCAGAACAACCAGAGTACTGGTCAGCCGCTACCGATGCCGCCCCCACTAACCCCGGAGCAGTTCTTCCAGCTCCAGATGCAGATGATGGCGACCCTGAACAATACCGTTCAGGCTCTGCAGCAGATCCATGCCCAGCCACCGCCTCCACCGCCGCCTCAGCCCCGGGATCGGCGTGCGGATTTCCTGAGAGGGCATCCTCCGACCTTCTCTCACGCCACGGACCCACTCCAGGCGGACGACTGGCTTCGTTCGGTGGAGCGCCAGTTGGTTGTTGCGCAGTGCGACGACCGTGAGCGAGTTCTGTACGCAGCAGGGCAGCTGCGAGGCTCCGCTCTTGACTGGTGGGAGTCCTACCCCGCTCGGGATCGTGATGCTCTCACGTGGGACCAGTTACGTGAGCATTTCAGGAACCACCACATTCCCGAGGGCATCATGAAGATGAAACAGAAGGAGTTCCGTGCCCTTAAACAGGTAAATTTGAACGAAAATCTCTGCGATTTCTTTTGAGCTTCGATCTATCCTTGATCTCTTTCGTAAGCCTTGCATATTGAGCGATTCTATCCTTGCTATCTGTGTTCGTTATTTCAGGGGTCGATGACGGTGACGGAGTATCGTGACCGTTTTCTTCAGCTGGCCTGTTATGCCCCTGCTGACGTCGCTCGTGATAGCGATAAGCAGGAGTATTTCAAGGAGGGATTGGATGATCACATCCAGTATGCGCTGCTGAACCACCGCTTCGACAACTTCAACCAGCTGGTTGACGCAGCCCTCAACACCGAGCGTAAGCGCCGGGAGATTGAGGACAAGAAGAGGAAGATGGCTTCATCCTCTTCGGGCAGCAACACTCGTCCCCGCTATCAGCATTCGCAGCAGCAGAGGCCGCCCCAGCAGTACCAGCAGCGGCAGCAGTTTTCGCCTCATCCTCAGCAGCAGCAGCAGGCAGGACAGGGTCAGAGGCTTCTAGCGCCTCCGGCTCCACCAGCTCAGAGGCAGGGAGCGCCCACTCCTCCTCCTGGGCAGCAGGCCGCTGCACTTCCTCGAGTGTGCTTCCACTGCGGCGAGCCGGGGCACTACGCCAACGTCTGCCCCCGGAAGGCGCAGGCAGGACAGCAAGGGCGTGCAGCACCGCCCAAGGCCCCAGCTCAGGGCAGAGTGAACCACGTGACGGCCGAGTCAGCGGCCGATGCTTCCAACGTGGTTATTGGTACGTTCATGGTCAACACCCATCCTGCTACAGTGCTTTTTGATACTGGTGCTACGCATTCTTTCATCACCCAGTCTTTTGTTGAGCATCATGGTATTCCTACTAGCACATTAAAGAGATGCATGTTAGTATCTTCACCGGGAGGGCAGTTGAGGTCTCATATCTTCTGTCCCAGAGTCGTTGTGGCCATAAGGAGGGTAGATTTCAGCACAAATCTGATGGTGCTTGACACCAAGGGCATTGATGTGATCCTTGGGATGGAGACTCTTGCAAAGTGGGGAGTCCGGATAGATTGCGCTCAGAGGACGGTTCTCCTGTCAGCACCGGATGGTCAGGACGTCACTGTTGGAGCTACAGAGCCTTCTGGATTTTTCATAAGATGGAGGCTAGGCCCACGGATGGTATTCGCGTGGTGTCTGAATTCCCGGATGTCTTTCCGGATGATTTGCCAGGTATGCCGCCTGATCGCGACATTGAGTTTTCTATTGATCTCTTGCCTGGCACAGCTCCTATTGCTAAGCGGCCCTATCGTATGGCTCCCGTCGAGCATGAGGAAGTTAAGAAGACCATCGACGAGTTGCTAGCTAAGGGTTATATCCGTCGCAGTTTCTCTCCTTGGGCTTTTCCTGTATTGCTTGTAGAGAAGAAGGATGGCGCAAAGAAGATGTGCGTCGATTATCGGGATCTGAATGCAGTCACTATCAAGAACAAGCATCCGTTGCCCCGTATTGAGGATCTTTTTGATCAGCTTCAGGGTGCTTGTGTATTCTCGAAGATTGATCTGCGTTCGGGTTATCATCAGCTGAAGATTCGTCCTGAGGATATCCAGAAGACGGCATTTACCTGCAAGTACGGGCTATACGAGTATACGGTCATGTCCTTTGGCCTGACCAATGCTCCGGCTTTCTTCATGCATCTGATGAACAAGGTTTTCATGGATTATCTGGACACCTTTATGGTGATATTCATTGACGATATCCTGATATATTCCAAATCAGAAGCAGAGCATGAGAAGCATCTGAGGCTTGTGTTGCAGAGGCTCAGAGAGCACAAGTTGTATGCCAAGCTCAGCAAGTGCGAATTCTGGATTGACGAGGTTCCATTCCTCGGTCATGTCATCTCCAAGGGAGGTATTGCTGTGGACCCCGGGAAGGTGAAGGATGTGCTTGACTGGGTTGTACCGCAGACGGTGAAGGAAGTCCGCTCTTTTCTGGGCTTAGCTGGATATTATCGGAGGTTCATTGAGAACTTCTCCAACATTGCGAAGCCTTTGACTTCCTTGCTAGAGAAGAGTGTGGATTTCTGTTGGACTGATGAGCGTCAGAAAGCCTTCGAAGAGCTGAAGAAGAGGCTGACTACGGCGCCAGTCCTTACTCTGCCAGACCAGAGCAAGAGGTTCACAGTGTATTGTGATGCTTCGAGGGATGGTCTTGGTTGCGTCCTGATGCAGGAAGGCAGAGTGATAGCTTATGCTTCGCGGCAGTTGCGCCGGCACGAGCTGAATTATCCCACTCATGATCTGGAGTTAGCCGCAGTTGTGCATGCTTTGAAGATATGGAGGCATTACTTGTTTGGGCAGAGGTGTGACATTTACACCGATCACAAGAGCCTCAGGTATATTTTCACTCAGAGTGAGCTGAACATGCGGCAGCGAAGATGGCTAGAGTTGGTCAAGGATTATGACCTAGAGATTCACTATCATCCGGGCAAGGCTAATGTTGTAGCAGATGCTCTGAGCAGGAAGAGCTATGTTAACATGGCCGTGGCTTTTCAGATGCCTCAGGAGTTATGCGAGGAGTTTGAGCAGTTGAGTCTGGGGTTCTTGCATCACACCTCGGGTACATCATTCGAGGCAGAACCCACTCTAGAGGCAGAGATCAGGCAGCATCAGAAGGAAGATAAGAAGCTGCAGGAGATTCGTGAGTTGCTCAAGATTGGCAAAGCACCTCATTTCAGAGAGGATGATCAGGGTACCTTGTGGTACAAGGGTCGTATCTGTGTGCCGGATGTTGCGGATCTCAGGAAGCTGATCTTGAGTGAAGCTCATGATACCGCGTATTCTATCCATCCAGGCAGTACGAAGATGTATTACGACCTGAAGGGACGATTCTGGTGGTATGGAATGAAGCATTCCGTTGCGGAGTACGTGGCTATCTGCGATACTTGTCAGCGTGTCAAGGCAGAGCATCAGAGACCAGCAGGTTTATTGCAGCCGTTGAAGATTCCAGAGTGGAAATGGGAGGAAATCACTATGGACTTCATTGTTGGCTTGCCTCGTACTCAGAAAGGGTACAACTCCATATGGGTAGTAGTGGATCGGTTGACGAAGGTTGCCCACTTCATCCCGGTGAACACTACTTACTCCGGTGCTAGAATCGCAGAGTTGTACATCTCCAGGATTGTCTGTCTGCATGGAGTTCCAAAGAAGATTATATCTGATCGAGGATCTCAGTTCACTTCGCGGTTCTGGGAGCAGTTGCATGATTCGTTGGATACGAAGCTACGCTTCAGTACTGCTTATCATCCTCAGACAGATGGGCAGACAGAGAGAACCAACCAAGTGTTGGAGGATATGCTTCGAGCCTGTGCTATTCAGTATGGTACCAACTGGGATAAAAGCTTGCCATATGCAGAGTTTTCGTATAACAACAGCTATCAGGCCAGTCTGAAGAAATCCCCTTTTGAGGCCTTGTACGGTCGAAAGTGCAGGACTCCGCTGTATTGGGATCAGATTGGCGAGAGGCAGGTGTTTGGTCTGGATATTGTTGAAGAGGTAGAACAGCTGGTACAGCAGGTGCGCAAAAATCTGAGGGTCGCACAGACTCGTCAGAAGAGCTACGCGGATGTGCGTCGTCGGGATCTGACCTTTGCAGTGGGTGACCATGTGAGAGGGAAGCTAGCCCCTCGATACATTGGTCCGTTCAAGGTGTTGGAATGGAAAGGTGAGGTGGCTTATCGTTTGGAGCTGCCTCTCAATCTTGCAGGAGTGCACGATGTATTTCACGTGTCTCAGCTAAAGAAGTGCTTGAGGGTGCCAGAAGAGCAAGCACCGATAGACAGGTTGGATGTGCAGGAGGATCTGACCTACATCGAGCATCCGGTGAAGATTCTGGAGACGTCTGAGATAGTTACCAGAAACAAAAAGGTTATGATGTGCCGTGTTCAGTGGAGTCATCATACGGAGGATGAGGCTACTTGGGAGCGAGAAGATGAGCTGAGGAAGACATATCCCGATCTCTTTGCTAGCTAGCCTATTCGAATCTCGGGACGAGATTCCTGTAAGGGGGGTTTGTAACACCCTAATGTAATTTTCCTAATTTTGATAAATTTATGTTGGGCTTAAATAAATTCTCCAGCGTTTTTCCTAATTTATCTTGCATTTAAAGTAATTTTATAACATAAGGAAATAAAAATTATCATAGGAATAAATTGTTTGTGCATTCATGGTGCAGCATTGTTTTGTTTGTGTTGGGTTTATAGATTTGAATTCAAATTGTATTTTGAATTCAGTTAGATTGGCTTGAATTAGTGAGTATAGAAAAGAGAAAAGAAATGAAAGAGAAAGGAGCAGTCCAAAACTCCTTGGCCCAGCCCAGCTTCCTTTTCCCCTCCTCTCTCCCGCATGGGCCACCCGAGGCCCAGCACCCTCCCCTCTTCCCTTCCCGTGTGGGCCGCGCCCCAGCCCACTTCACCCGAGACCCAGCACCCCGCACGCTCCTTTCCCTCTCTGCCTCTCACTGCCACCCGGGCCCGCGTGTCGGCGCCTCTCTCCTTCTCAGCCAGAACGTGTCTCCCTTTCCTCCTCCCTCCCTCTGACCAGCGGTCCCCATCGGTCAGACTCTTCTTCTCCCTCGCATCTCTCCCCTGTTCTCTCCCCCGTTCTCTCCCCGCCGGCCCAGCGCACCCGTCCCTGGGCGTGGCCCCGCCCCGCTGCCCCCTGGACCCACTCCTCCGCACCGCGCCCCGTCTAGATGCGTCTGGAAGCTACCCGAGCTCGGATGAGGCTCAAGCGGCAACCGCCCGCGGGATGCGCGGCACTCGTTGGATCGGTGGCCCGCACGCCGAGGCTGCCGGCCCTTCCCTCTTCTTATCCGTAGCGCCCTTGGGTCGCCCTAAGCCGCCGCCAAAGTCCCCAGCGCACCCGAGCCCCGTACCGCCTGTCAGCCGCTCGAATTTGGGCCGCTGCCGTCGTGCCACCCTTGCGCCGCCACCGCAATTTTGCCCTTGCCGTCACCGCTTCGGGCCCTGTAACCCCGGCGTGACCCTCACCGCCCGTGTGCGTCGCCGACAGAGGCACCCGGAGCCCTGCAACTCTGCCCAAGATCTCCTTCCACGAGTGCCGACCTCCCCTCACCGCCGTGGGTAAGATCCTTTCCATCGACCGCCCCCTCCGGTGCCTTGTGCCGTGCTAAGACCCTCAGTAGAGTCATGGGGTTGTGTTGATGCCGCGCTGTGCCAGGCTTGGCTCAAACCCGAGCCGGAACCCTGGCTCCGCTGCTCACCGGCAACCCGTGCCGCTCCTCGCCGGCGCGGGTCACGCACGGTCTCGGGCTGGCCACGCTGAGTCCCTAGGAGCGCTCGCGGTGTCCCTCTGATCCTCTTAGGTTGGGTCCCTGCTAGAATAGGCCCTCGGTGGACAGTTTTGGCCAAAGCCGGCGAAGCGCCACCGTGGGGAGTTCCTCTCCGGTGAACGACCGCCGCCCGAGCGCCTGTTGACCCGAACGGTGTATCAGGATCGTCCGATCTGTAACCAGTGCACCCGATTAGATCATACGTAACCGTTCACTCCAAGCCGCCCGATTTAGATCCAAGGACCCAGATTAAAGGATACCGGTTCAGCCAGCCTTTTGCTAAAGAGCCCTCGGCCTTTCCTGAAATCAACCCGCGCTTCCGTGTAGTTCAAAAGTATTTACAATCAGGCCCTGTTTTGCTTGTTTAGACCCCTGCGCTTTCGGGTTTTAGTGCCCGCAGTCCATGCCGCGTGTTTTCACGTGCTAGCCCCTGAGTCTATGCTTTAATTACATTTAGGTGCCCAGTTTTCGCACAGAACCCCCCTGGAAGTTCTGTTTTTCTCGCAAATAGCTCCCTGGATCTTGTTTTAAGCGTAGTTTTCGCGTTTTAGCTCCGTTTTAGGTGTTCTTTTTATCCACGCGATTGTTGTAACGCGTAGAATAGTTCTAGGCCAGTTTTATGTGCTGTTCTATTGTATTGGTGTACTGTTTCTTATATTTTGCTATTGTTTGCATGTGTGTGCATGTGTGGCCCATGTATTGCTGTTACGATCGTGAATACACGTCGAGCCACCGGACAAGTACCAGGAGCAGCCATCTTCCGAGCAGTTCGAGCAGCAGCCAGGAGAGTACGAGGAAGGCAAGTATAACATGAACATCCTATCACTTTTTAAATACAATTTCATACTGCATTTTAATACTGTATGCCTATAAGGACTTTCCTAGCCACTTTATATCCTATATATATGTCCTTTGGGTTGCATTTTGGTTAGTTGTGCTAGGTTGCTGCGCTATAACACACTTGGTCCTTTTTAATTAAATTTGAGTAATGGCATATGCAACTTAATTCAGAGAGTGGCCCTCTGTGCTGTGTGCTTGAGCGGCTCATGTCTCGATAAAAGATGTTTTGTTAGAAACATGGTTTAGGGGGCCAGCACGGTGCTTAGTGCTTGGTTGGCCACTCTCCATAAGGACCGGTTCATAGAGCGACAACCTGGGACAACCGCGCAACCACAAGACTGGTATGGGACGGTCTTGACTTACTAATTAGGTCGTGTTGGTTCGGGAGTAACTTACCTGCGTGGGCAAGAGGGGTGGTAAGCTTCAATGGTCCCTGCTCCTCCGGCTTGGTCTGTGCTGTGTGTCTTGTACCCCCAGAGGTGGGCCCCATCGTCGCTGATCCAGAAACCTTAGCGGTTACACCTTACCAATGTGATCCTTTGTAACGGTCTCGTAGTATGCTTGCTAGCCATCTCACCTAAGGAAGTGTGATGAACAACTAGCGTAGCTCACGACTTGTGGGTAAAGTTGTGCAACCTCTCGAGAGTGTAAAACTGATATATCAGCTATGCTCACAGTCATGAGTGGCCCAGATCCTCCGTCTGATTAGTGGGGTTATCAACCTTTGATTAGGGAGATTCCCCGGGTGGTTTTGGTTTGGATGGTTCTCAGTAGTTCTTAATTAATATTGATTATTTCTTATGCAATTTGGGTTATGGTAATTCATCCACTTGTAGTAACTAGCTTTAATAAAATTTACCAAGACTAAAAGCTAATGCAGTTGAGTCAGCTAGCATAGAGCCTCATAGTTTGTGTTATACTTGTTGAGTACGAGTTTGTACTCACCCTTGCCTCTCTTCTCTTCTGTTCTCTTGGATATCTTCGACTGCTGCTCAGTGCCCGGCAATGTGGAGGACTACGTCAGCGGCTTCGAGGACTTCTAGGCGTTTGTCTCCCAGTCGACGTCCCTGTGGTGCCCCACTCTTCATGTATTTATTTTACGCTTCCGCATTCCTTGAACTGATTCTTGATTCAGTTGTAATAAAGATATTCATTTTATAATTTATACACTTTTATTCATGACCTGTGTTGTGATACCTTGATAATCTGTTGTATATATGCATGACTTGATCCTGGCGCATATATGATTGCTCGATTTATGTTCTTATAAATCGGGTGTGACACATGGCACTCCGGAGGACTTTGCTACCGAGGAGTGGCTACCCAGAAGGATTTACAGGACTGCAGCAGCTCCTGCTTCTACACATCCTCACTCACGAGCCGTTTGATATAGTTCACTTCATCTTGGCTGAGATCAAGGATGTTATCACTGACGGGATGGGTGTTGTTCATCAGTTTCCATATGCTCACTGGATCAGCTATATCTATTCTATGATCGTGCCAGCTGAGTCACCCGTCAGTGCAGTCTACCGTCAGGACGAGGTTTCCTAGTTCCCAGTTTACCGTCCGACAGCACCACAGGACCGGAGGAGAGGCAGACAGGCCGATAGAGCTGCCATGGCACAGTTGTCACCAGAGGCACAGGCTCGTGTGGCACAAGAGGACGAGGCACTGCTAGCCGCCGAGGCACAGCTTCCCGGAGGAGAGGATGAGATACACTGGTCTGAGCCTGAGTCAGACTCCTCCGAGGACGATGACTACTTCCCTGCAGCAGCCCCAGCTAGTCACGACCACGAGGCAGGGGGGTCCAGAGAGCCAGCCCCAGAGTCAGCCGCTGCTGCTACAGTCTCTGAGTCCCAGGTGTCTCAGCCGTCTGAGCTCACCGCACTTCTACAGCAGCTCGTGACTCAGCAGAGAGAGGACCGGATTGCATAGGAGGAGGCCAGGAGAGCCCATGAGGCTCAACTTGCTGCTATACAGAGGGAGGCCGCCCGAGAGCGGGCTGTGACCGAGGAGCGTTTTGTCGGGCTTATTGATAGAGTCTCTCAGAGGATAGACACTCAGTTCCAGCAGATGCAGCAGGGCATGATGGCGATGTTCGGGATGATCTCACAGCTTTACTCTCACACCGGACTCGCCTCGCAGCAGCCAGGACAGCCAGGCTTTCAGGGTGTTGGAGCACCTCAGCTTGTCGTTACACCAGCTCCAGCCCCTACTGCAGCTCCAGCTACCTCAGCGACACCGGAGACCACATTCTCGATGTCCGCACTACTTGGGTCTGCGGGTCGTCCACTATTCTCACCACTGTCAGCGACTTCACTCTTCTAGCAGTCTCCTTCAGCAGTGCAGTCAGTCGCCCTCCCTGTCGTACCACAGACACTACCTTCAGGGGGAGGTGGAGAGGGTTCCTTTGCTTCAGCAGTCGACACAGCCGGCAGCTTCAGCACTTACTACTTCAGATGTTGACACATCTTCTGCTGAGCCGGTTACTACTTCCACGGACCCTCTCCCTGGCAGTGCCAGCACGAGAGCCTCGACGACAGCTACACCCCCAGTCAGTTCAGATCCAGCAGGCAGTTCTGACCAGCAGCTCCCGTCCGTCACCGAGAATACACCGTCCGACGACGACGCCGATGACCCGGACCGTTTCCTCGCCGTACCGCGACAGCCGGATCAGTAGCTCGCCTCTTTTGGTGCTTTGTTGCCAAAGGGGGAGAGGGAGTTGGAGTCAGGGGGAGGGTAGAGTTAGAGAGAGCTCATAGTTATCAGGACTTTGATGTTTTGTATCACATTTGGTGTTAGTTCATGGATATGTATATTTGTCGCTTGAGTATGCTGTGGTTTGAGACATATCTATGGATTTCGTTTGCTTGTGTTTATTCTTGCTTTATCTTTCTCGCTCTCTCGTTATTTATGTTTGTGTTGTCATCAATCACCAAAAAGGGGGAGATTGTAAGCATCTAGGCCCTCAAGGTATGTTTCGGTGATTAATGACAACCATTATTGTGACTAATGAGTTTGTGCAGCTTAATAGATCATTATCGCTCATTTGGTCATATGTCAAAAGAGGCCCCTAATTTTCGTTATTCAAAAAGGCGATCTCGGCATTCAACTCAATTATATGTCAAGACTAAGGATCTTTCTAGTCCTAAGTGTCATAAGGTTGAGAAGGACACTTAGGTTAGTATAGGTTTTATAGTTTTGTAGTGATCGCACTATTAAGAGGGGTTAAGGCTAAGTAACTTGAGCATGGACATGGTCATTTGAAAATGGATGCACACGATGGTCACTTAGGTTTCTAGAAGTTCAAATAAGTGGTTCTCAACTTATATCTCAAGAATATTTGGATTTCATTCAAGACTCAAATCAGAAAAGGCAAAATCAGAAAAAATCATTAACACCGGTTTAACCGACGCTCTCAATTTTCTATACGTCGGTTAAACGAAGTCAGCAGAGTCTGGACAAGTCAATACACCGGTTAAACCGACATGTTTGAATTTAACGTCGGTGCATTAGTCCAGAGTTGGTTTTTCCAGGGTATTTCAAGCTCTGTACACCGGTTAAACCGACGATGTTTGAAATGGGACGTCGGTGCAATTGACCAGTAAGATGGTTTTTCCAAGGATTTCAGAAGTTGTACTCACCGGTTAAACCGACGACAGGTTTGAGTTAACGTCGGTGCAGTTGTCCAGAGACTTGGTTTTTCAGTTGATCAGTGGACAACTACACTCACCGGTTAAACCGATGATACGTCGGTTAATCTGCCCAAGTTGTAACGGCTAGTTTTCAGAAGGGGCAGTTTACATGCATCGGTTAAACCGACGATGACTATTGGAGGTACGTCGGATTAACCGGCGCTACGCAGTTTTCTAGCAGCTTTTCTCCAACGGCTCTATTCGTGTGAGCTGCCTATATATACCCCTCCAATGGGTCATTTTGCTACTTTTGACACCAGGCAATATCCAAACACTCATACTATAGTCAAGAGCCACCTTGAGCTTCATCATTTCACATACTTGTTCATTCAATCAATCAAGAAGCAAGATTAAGGACTTGAGTAGAGAGAAGCTTGTGTGCATCCGTTCTTGGTGATCGGTTCTTGCTCAAGTGAAGGCCTTAGCTTGTTACTCTTGGTGATTGGCATCACCTAGGCGATCTTGGTGATCGAGGTGTTTCTCGCAGAGCTTGCCAAGGATTGTGGGAGCCCGGAGAAGAAGATTGTACGTGGCTTGATCTCCACCACGCCGGGATGGTGAACGGAGACTCTTAGTGAGCGCCCTCGTCTCGGTGACTTGGGAGGTGACAAGACTCTTTGTGAGTGTCACAACATGGATTAGGGGTGTGTGCCAACACATCGATACCACGGGAAAAAATCCGGTCGTCTCTTGTCCACTCTCTTTATTCAAGCATTTTCTTTCATGCAATTTACTCATGTGCCTGACTTAGAGATCATTACTTTGCTCTACCTTGCTAGGCTTTACTTCTCTTTTTATCTCTCTTAGCTTGTGTAGGTAGCTTAGTTATCCGGTTGGTGAATTGGTTCCTTACTAGCATTGCATAGGTTAAGGTTGCTTTACTTTATTTTAGAAATTGAAAAAGGCCCAATTCACCCCCCCTCTTGGTCCATCGATCCTCACAACAGTAAGTGCTCCAACAACAAACTCATGAATCTTGTTTCCGAGGGTTTGCTTCAGGAGAAAAGTCTTGTCAACTGGCGCCCCTCTTTTCGTGAACTTCTTCCCATGGAAAATGTAGAGGAAATCGTCTCATTTTACCATTTTTCTGAACGGGGTTTGGCTCTCCCCTCTTGCTCTTTCTTCCGGGGCCTTCTTTATTTCTACGGGCTTGAGCTCCATCACCTCAACCCAAATTCAATCTGTCACATTGCTATCTTCATCCATTTTTGTGAAGCTTTTCTTGGAATTGAACTCCATTGGGATCTTTTTCGCTATCTCTTCCGGGTAAAGCCGCAACCCACCTCAAAAAATCCATCCGTTGTAGGGGGCACCGGCATCCAGCTTAGATAACAAGCAGGCGACAAATACCTTTCCTATAAATTCCCCTCCAACATTCCTGTATGGAACAGCCATTCGTTTTACATCGGAAACCATGTCTCCCAACTTCCTGAAAGATCTAGGAAACCCCCTGTTGTGAGGCTGGAGTGGAACACCGAACTCTCCAGAGGGGACATGGATCAAGTTGACGAGTTGCTAGCCATCATAGCAGCCCATAAAGAAATAGGAGTGACTGGCGCGTCCGTAAGGTTTTCCTTCTTCAAACGCCGGATCTAGCCAATCCAACAGCGCCATACGTTAGGCTTCGAGTACATAGGTGCTGAAGACCCATCTCCGTTGTGCGCAGAGGAGCCGACTGACGATGTCACGCTCATCCGGGTCAAGCGAATGCTGCTGGACGTGAACGCAGTTCCCTACGTTCCGGAGTTGTTTTCTGCACAAAATCCTCCAAAGCCGGTAAGTGTTCGACTTCTTTCAAATAAGTTCTATTTTTCTATAACCACTGACTGAAAAATCCTCTGCAGGGACACATAGAGTTGTACCGGAGTTATCCACCACAACCCGATATCCCCCGACCGGACCACCTTCTTCCCAGCGCCGCGGCTGAAGCGAAAAAAGCTCAAGCATCTGATGCTCTGCCCGGCGGCGAGACGACTGAAAGAGGGAGCCCCCTGGCGGAAAGGGTAACCGAAGGGAAGGCGAAGAAGAATAACTCCCCCGGATCATCCGTGGAGTTGGCCGAAGCCTTGCCATTGGTCCCTCGGGGTCGTCGGGTAGTCCGCAGACGTAAAGCGCACGTAGTCGAACCCCCCAGGTATGAAGCGGCTGTTCTATAGAGTTGTCAAATATTGGAGTTGTTGAATGCTTACATTGTCCATTTGCAGTCCTTCTGCTTTCCTCCCGACCTCAAGCGCCAAAAGGTGATCGGAGCCGAATTCAGTGGGGATGATGTGCCAGCAGGTGGTGCCGCAGAAACTGCTGGGACGGACCCATCGACTACTTCAGCAGGGATTGTAGCCATTGCCGTGGTGGGTACCTCGCCATCATCTGGTGTGATCCCACCACCGGCAACGAGTACCGTGGTTATAAAACCACGGGCCCTGAGACTAAAGAAATCCGTCATGAAGAAATCTTCGCTGTAAGTGCAGATCTTTTTTCATAATGCATATTCTATTCTTTTTGACTTATTTAATAATATAACTGATTCTACTTCATTAGGACTGCGTCTGCCTTGGGGTTTAAGCTAGAGCCTATCTCGGCTACTCCAGCCCCCGAGTCGCCAGCCCCCGAGGAGGACACGACGCTGCCCGACCCACAACCACCAGAGCCCCAGGAACCCGAAGCCAGTGCCGATGGTGATGAACAAGTCGATGCCACTAATGCCACTCCTGTGGATGGCACAAGTAAGCGTCTAACCTCCCACAGCTAACTACTTAGACCGCAGACTTCATGTAATGAATGCGTTTCGACTTGCAGGTGCCCCACAACCATCAACTGAAGAAGCTGCGGGTACCTCAAGAAGCCCTGAAGATCTGCCGGTGTCCGGGAGTGGATACAAGAAGATCATCACCAAAGATCTAGTGGATGATCCTCTCCTGACGGTCGACAACATGCGATACTTCCAGAAGACCTCTATAGGTGATATACAAATTTACCCTAGTAAGGCATGATTGCTCTTCTGTCATTATGCTTTTGCCAAGTTGCTTGTCTTAGTCATTCCCCTTATGCAGGATGTGGCCAAACTCTCCCAAGAAAATTCGAGAAGCTGAAAGCAGTTGTGAGTGGCCTCCAGGAACTCCGAGCAAAGGATCAACGTATATCAGAAGAACACCGAAAGAACATGTATCTTCAGAGGGAACTCGATAAGCTGAAGTAGGAGCGGACATGAGAAACATGGCTTCTCAAGAATGATCTTCGCAATCTTGAGAAGTCCAACTCCGAGCTCCAAGAACAGCTTAAAGAGCTGAAAAAAGCGCACCAAAGCAAGTCCTTTGCTCGCTTGAGTACTTTCTCTTAGCAGTTTGTCTTGAGTTCTGAAAACTGTCTTCACCGCAGAGCTTAGGAAAATCTTAACATATAAAGAAGAGTTGCTTACTGTCGTGAAGAATATGCTGTATCACCGTACAGATGACGTTGAAAGGCTGCAGAAGATGATCGCCGACACTGAACAACAGTTCGTCGACTGCCTTGAGTAGATCAAGACGCTGGGCGAAGAAAAGGAGCAGCGCCAGAAGGAGCTAGAGGACCTTAGGGGGGCCGTCCAACAGCTTGTTGACATGGTGGATCCACAGGAAGGTGGTGAAGAAGACGAGTGATCCCTGCTGGAGCGACTCGTCGGAACTCCGCAGAAAGTCCTCAATTTCATCACCGAAGCCCCCACCACATGGGTCGACTAGAGGTATTCGCACAGGGTGCGGCTGCAGACTGCTCTGAAGAGCAGTTCAGCGAATACCTCCTGGAAGCCCGGCCTGTAGCTGAAAAAATAGTAGAAACTGTAATACAGGATTGAGATGTTGTAAAAACAAGTACTCTTCTCCTTGTAATATATCTATCATTGACGTCTATAGTGATATTTGCCTTGTGACTTCTGGATTGTCATCCATGTTCATATGCTAGGTAGTAGACGCTACCCCGGGTGCAACGACCCTGGAAGTAGTCGAAATAGCTCCTCATAGGAACCCATCCAACAAGTTAGATACAATCCGATCGAGCGGATCTAACCAATTAGGAAAGAATGCGATCATCGTCGCATGACTGTCGTGCCTATGGCAAGAAGTCAAAACTACCCCAAGTGCAACAACTCTGGGCGTAGTCAAAATAGCTCCTCATGTGAGCCCGTCCAACAAGTTAGATAAAATCCGATCGAGCGGATCCAACCTGTTAGGAAGAAAGCGATCATCATCGCAACGACTATCATGCTCATGGCAAGAAGTTGAAACTACCCCGAGTGTAGCAACTCTGGGAGTAGTCGATATAGCTCCTCATGTGAGCCCGTCCAACAAGTTAGATAGAATCCGATCGAGCGGATCTAACCTGTTAGGAAAAATGCGATCATCATCGCAACGACTGTCATGCTCATGGCAAGAAGTCGATTCTTACAAAACATGAACATGGCTATAGCCTCCATATTTTAACAGAAAGTTTACATTCCGGATTCTGTGGCACATAGCCTCCAAATTGAATCGAAAGAAAAAACATCTAGGCGCTCGGAGAACAGCTATACCTGCACGTCGCCTTTATGGGTAAAACTTGCGCAGGTTCTGAACATTCCAAGAATTTGGGACGTCTTGGCCCTCGGGGTATTGTAGTTGATAAGACCCCTGTCTTGTAATCTGCTTGATGACGAACGGTCCTTCCCACCTCAAATTGAGCTTGTGTAAGCCAGACTCGTCTTGAATGCGTCATAGGACCAAATCGCCTATACTGAACGACCGTTCTCTGACGTTGCGGTCGTGATATCGCTGGATCCCCTGTAGGTATCATGCTGACTGAATAAGAGCGGTGCAGCGAGCCTCTTCAATAGAGTTGAGCTCTAGCTGCCTTGCTTCATCAGCCTCGCCTTCATTGTATATTTCAACCCTTGGGGATTTCCACATGATGTCGGCCGGCAAGATTGCTTCGGAGCCGTGGGCAAGAAAGAACGGAGTTTGCCCTATGGCTTTGGACGGCTGAGTCCTGAGCCCCCAGATGACATGTGGCAACTCGTGTATCCACATTCCTCCTTTCTTGCTGTTCTCATCATAGAGTCTTTTCTTGAGGCCCTCGATTATCATGCCGTTCGCCCTCTCGACTTGACCATTGGCCCTTGGGTGTGCAACGGAGACATACTTGACCATGATGCACGCATTTTCACAGAACTCCTAGAACTGGTTAGCTGTGAAATTTGATCCCAGGTCTGTGATGATGGTGTTTGGGAAGCCAAAGCGATGCAAGATGTCGGAGATGAAATCAACGACTGTATCTGGCGTGAGCTTGGCTATCAGCTTGTACTCGATCCACTTGGTAAACTTGTTGATAGCCACCAATACATGGGTGAAACCACCTGGCGCCGTTGTAAAGGGCCCAATCATATCAAGGCTCCAACAAGCAAACGGCCAGGATGGCGGTATGGTGATAAGATTGTGAGCTGGGACGTGAGATTGCTTGCCGAAGAATTGGCAGTTTTGGCATCTCCGCACGAGGTCCTCAGCATCGGATACTGTGGTGGGCCACCAGAAACCAGCTCTGTATGCTTTCCCCACTAGTATTCTTGAAGCCATCTGGTTGCCACATACGCTCTCATTTATCTCCCGCAGTATGTCATAACCGTCTTCTCCCGTGACGCATTTCATGAGCACACCTGATCATGCGCCACGGCGGTAGCGTTATTGTCGACTAGGATAAAACCTTTGCTTCTGCGCATGACACGAGCTGCCGCTGCGCTTCTTACGTCCATCCCCGCTGGTAGCCTTTGGTCCCAGATGAAGTCGATATAAGTTTCTCTCCAGTCCTCCCCAAGCATCATAACCTCCCGATCGGGCTTTTGAAGGCCCGTATCAGTGGTTATCTGATGTGAAGACTTGATGGATGGCTGTTTCAGCTCCTGGATGAAAACTCCCACTAGAACCTGTGCACGGGTGGATCCTAGCTTGGACAGTATGTCTGCACCAACATTATATTCCCGTATCACGTGATGAACCTACAGGCCGAAAAATTTATTTTCCAGCTTGCGCACTTCTTGTACATAGGCGTCCATTGTCTCCTTGTTGCAGTTCCACTCTTTGTTGACTTGCTGAATGACCAAAAGTGAATCGCCGTATACAAGTAGTCACTTGATGCCTAGTGATATCGCCAAACACAGCCCATGAAGCAAGGCTTCATACTCGGCTTCATTATTGGATACCTCCCAAAGGATCTGGAGGACATACTTTAGTTGTTCGCCTCTTGGAGAAACAAATAAGACTCCAGCACCGCCACCATCAAGCTTAAGAGACCCATCAAAATACATGGTCCAGTGCTCTGGCTTGTCAACTGGGGTCGAAATTTGAATCTCTCTCCACTCGGCCATAAAATCGACTAGAGCTTGAGACTTGATTGTAGCGCGTGACTTGAAGTTGATTGACAAAGCCCCCAATTCCACTGCCCACTTTGATATACGCCCCGTGGCGTCTTGATTGTGAAGAATATCCGCCAACGGGAAATCCGTAATCACAGTGATCTTGTACTCGTCGAAGTAACGGCGCAACTTTCTCGATGTGATTAGTATTGCATATAAAAGTTTCTGAACTACCGGGTATTGTACCTTAGATTTGGAGAGTACCTCGCTGACAAAGTACACAGGCCTCTGCACTCCAAACGCATGGCCCTCCTCGCTGCGCTCGACTACAATGGCGCTGCTGACAACATGAGTTGTCGCCACAATGTAAAGTAGTAGATCTTCTCCCGGCAGTGGTGCTGTAAGGACCGAAGGTGACTGTAGGTGTTGTTTTAGCTCTTGCAGGGCCCGCCCAGCCTCCTCCGTCCACTGGAACTTGTCTCGGAATTTCAGGAGTTTGAAGAAGGGTAGTCCTCTCTCCCCGAGTTGGGAGATGAACCTGTTCAGAGCTGCCATACATCCTGTTAGCTTCTGCACATCCTTGATTGTGGCCGGAGCCTCCATATTAGTGATGGCCATGATCTTCACAGGATTGGCTTCAATTCCCTGATTGCTGACGATAAACCTAAGCAATTTCCCTGATGGTACTTCGAAAATGCACTTGGTTGGGTTGAGCTTCCACCGAAACTTGCGTAAGCTGCTGAACGTCTCTTCCAAGTCTGCAATCAGGTCGTCGGGATTCCTGGTAGGCCTCAACATTCTGATGCAGCTAAGCAGCAAAGCACATCTGGATTGCGCGTTGATAGGTTGCTGCTGCGTTTTTCAACCCGAAAGACATAGTTTTGTAGGCATATGTCTCGAACGAGGTGATAAACGTGGTTTTTATTTGATCTTCCTCCTTGAGCGCAATCTGGTGGTACCCCGAATAGCAGTCAAGGAAGTAGAGAAGTACACAACCCACTGTCGAGTCGACATCTTGATCAATGCGCGGTAACCCGAAGTGATCCTACGGGCAATGCTTGTTGAGATCGGTGTAGTCAACGCATATTCTCCATTCATTGTTCTTTTTCTTTACAAGGATGGGATTAGCTACCCACTCTGGATGGATTACTTCTTTAATGAAGCCAGCTACGAGGAGTTTAGCGATTTCCCATTTGATTGCCTCATGATTGTCGTGAGCAAACCTTCGAAGGCGTTGCTTTTTGGGCACAGCCTGTGCGTGTACATTTAGACTATGCTCGATCAGTTTCCTGGGCACCCCTAGCATATCCGCTGGTTTCCATGCGAATATGTCTCGGTTAGCCCGAAGGAAACTGACGAGCGCGAGTTTCTATTTCCCATCTAAGCCTGCACCGATGACGGCGGTCTTAGATGAGTCGCCTTCCTGGAGCTGGATCGTCTTGAGGGCCACGTCGCCGGTCGACTGGATGCTCAACTTGCTGGCCTTCCTCATAGGAATTTCCAGCCCGGCTTGGGAGAGCTGTTGCGCGGCCGTGAGTACTTCTCCTGAAGCATCTGGCACACGCGTAGTCGAAGCATACAGGATGGCCTCCTGGTTGCAATCATATGACTTCTTCAAGTCGCCTCGGTGAGTGAGTACCCCACTTCGTCCTGGCATCTTGAGAAGTAAATAAACATAATGCGGCACTGCCATCAATTTGGCCAGTGCCGGTCTGCCCAATATAGCATGATAAGAAGATTTGAAGTTGGCAACTTCAAATTTGATGAACTCGGTGCGGTAGTTCTCCCTCGTGCCGAAGGTGATTGGAAGGACCACCGTGCCAAGTGGGTGCGCTGCATTACCTGGGACAATACTGTAGAAAGGAGACTTGCTTGGGATGAGCATGTCCGTTAAGTGCAAGCCCATCTTTTTCTTAGAGTGCTGGCGAAGATGAGGTTGAGACCACTTCTGCCATCGATGAGTACTCTGGTGAGCTTGACTTCTGCCACCACTGGGTCTAGAACCAGGGGGAATTTGCCGAGCTCCGAGAAGCTTGTCTACTAATCATCACGTGAAAATGAGATGGGGACCTCCGACCATCGGAGTGGTCGTGGTACCTTCGGCTTGACGGACATGATTTCTCGGAGGAGCAGTTTCTGTTCCCTCCTGGAATTGAATTCTTCATCACCTCCGAAGATGACGTTGATGGTTTTAGAAGCATCTTGGAACTTCACGTTGTTCGATTTGTCCCCCTGGTCGTCCTCTTCGGGCTCTTCGTCCGCTGGCTCGTTCTTCTTGCCGCCACCGGGATTGCTGAATGTCCTCCGGAGGTGGTAGCAATCAATTGCCGCATGATTAGCACCTGGATGCCATGGGCATTTCTTCTGAAGGAGCTTTTCGAACTCCTCCTCTGTCATAGTCTTCCTGCCTCACGAAGGACGATCCACAGCCGCGACGAGGTCGTTTGGCTTACGCTTTCGGGATGGACCCGAGTAGTCCCGCTGGCTCTTGTCGGTACGATTATCGTTTGAGCGCCTCAGGTTACTATCATTGTCCTGCAACAGTTTTTGGTCTGTTTCGCCCAAAGTCTCTGTAGATGCCTGGGTCGGTGATGCCATTGTAGAAGCAGTCGATAATGTCTTCCTCCGAGATATTCGCAATGGTGGCGCGCACATCGAAGAAACAGCGTGTATAGGACCGTAAGAGCTCGTTACGTTCCTGTTCACATTGAGCAAGGTCATGATGAGTACCTGCATGGGTGATCGCCCCCTGGAAGTTGTCGATGAAGACTTTCTTGAGCTGCTCCCAGGAGTTGATCGAGTTGTTCCTGAAGCTCTCCAACCACGTGAGCGGCGCAGGGTCCAAAGCCATCGGGAAGTAGACGACCTTGGTGATGTTGGAGCCTCCTACGACTTCAATGGCGGTGGAGTAACAATGTAGCCATTGCTGAGGAGCTTGCTTGCCATCATACTTGGTGATCCCAATCGGCTTGAAGCCCTCAGGGTACTTGTAACTGCTGAACCGTGCTGTGAACGCTGGAAAACGATCCCTGTAGTCGGTACCCTCTGTCTCGGCTACTTCACGCTCTCTGCGCCTGGAATCAATTATGGATCGCACATCGCGTCCTTCATTGATTCTCTGGCGCAAGCCTTCTGGAGGATTCTGATGATTGGCAAGATCAACTTTGTCAGAAGGTTTATTTCCAATCTCTCCAGGTGGATTGAGCCTGACTTTCGCGAGCGTTGTCGTTGTTATTGCTGCGCTGAGGTCGAGGACGGTCGCCTGCCGTTTGACTATGACCCTGGCTGCGACTTTCGTCCACGAGTTCTTCTCAAATGGTAGACGCTGAGTTTTGTTGATCGAGCTGAATCCATGCGCTCTGCACGTAGCAAAGTGCTTGACGCAGGTTTGGATCATTACTGCGCTCGAGTATGGCAGTTACCATGGCGATGTTGGCCACGGGAGTTCTGAAGCCCCGCTCACTCACGGCAGCGAATTTGGTGTCTAGCTCACGATGCATAGATCGCATGCGCTCGTTGACCCTCCTTCTCCGGATTGCGCGGGCTCTGTTCCTGGCCCTTCGTACCTCACGATCAGCGTCGTTTTTGTCGCCGGTGTTGGCTGTGGCCTCATCTTCGGATATCATGTCAAGTGCCTCGTTGGGTGCGATGCCATCATCCTTGCCCTCCTCCGCCATCAGCACCTGGCATGATATGAGCTCATCAGAGCTCGCTTTGACTAGCTCGGTTGACTCCTCTGCCATGGTGGCTAATGGCCTGCCCTCCTGAAAAGGCAAGGGCTCAATGTGTGCCACAAGTCGGTCTTTGTCCTCGAGTAGATCAGAGAGTTTCATACCCTTCCAATGCACGAAACGGCCCTCTAGAGTGGAGGTGATCTTCAGACCGTTGTCACCAAGACAACCTGCAGCCCCCGACGTGCGGTGGCTTCGGGCTTTCCGATTCGGAGTAAATAGTCCAAGTCCTTTTCCAATGCGGAGAGGGACTCAGAATTGTTGGCCTCCTGAGGTTCAGTGGCCGAATTGCGTAGACCGAATCGTGATCGGCTATGCAAGTCCTCAGATTTGAATGAGTCCAACCCAAGCAAGGTTGTTGCAGCGCTGGACGGAGTCGCATCGTAAACAAACTCCTCCTCAGTCCTCGTAGTGGAGCCGTGGGTTGACAAGTTGTTGATATTATCGACGAACTCGTCGAGGTCGCTATGAAAACTCGTCGCGAGAGTTTTTGGCTTCATGTCGATGATGAATTGACGAAAATTGCCCGCACCATCTGCGACGCAAACCCACGAGCCGAAAACGAATGTCGTGCCCTGAGGGGGCACAGCACTGGTGAACTTGAATGATGCCATCGAGTTCGCTGGTGGATCTTCGATGCGCACCCCTACCTGGTGCGCTAGCTATCGGTGTTTTACTGCCTGCCCACTAAGGGGTATCCCCGAGGTGGTAAGCTTTAGGTAGGGTAACGCCGAGATTAGCAACTCGAAGGTGCAAGCAACACAAGGTTTAGATAGGTTCGGGCCGCGATGTGCGTAATACCTTATGTCCTATTTGGTGGTTTGTATTGCCTTGGGTGTTGATTGATGTTTTGAGGGTGTCCCTGCCCGCCCTTATATATCCAGGAGGATAGGGTTACATGAATCCTCGTCCGACACTAGCCTAGGAACCGTACTCGAGTACAACTCGAGTAGCTTCCTTCTGTATTGGCTAGTCCTACTTCGCATGTGTAACACCCCAAAAATTCGCCAAAATAAATCACGCGCTAGAGTGTTTCAAAAACCTGTTCGTCGTCAAAGCACGTTCAAACCCTAGCCCTAACCCTCTCCGTTTTCCCCGCCATCCTGACAACCGACACCGAACTTGACCGCTGTCCCATCTTCTTTTCCTCGCACCAAGTGCGTCGCCTGCCCGTTGCCCTCACGTGGCCGACCGGCCGTAGTGACCGCCGCGAATAGCGCCGGCACGAGTTCTCTTTCTTTTTTTTCCTCTCCTTCTCTTTTCTCTCTCCATTTCTTTTTCTCTATTTTCCCTCCCCTCTCTTTTCCTTCTCCTCCTCTTTTCCTATTTTCTTTTTCCTTTTCTTTTCCTTTTCCCTCCCTTTTCTTTTTCTCCCCTTTTCCCTTTTCCTTTCTTTTCTTTTCTTCTCCCTCCTTCTCCCTTCTCTCTCTCCTTCCTTTCCCCCCCCTTGCCGCACGCCCGAGCACTGCTCAACCGCCCTAGCCACGCGCCGGCCCTGCCCACGCCGCGCGCAAGCCCCAGCCCCGGCCTCCCTCCGCGACGCGCACGCACGACGCGTGGCCGTGCGCCACGCCATGCCGCCCGCCGCTCGCACCCCCACCCCTAGCCCGCGCCTCGCCGCACCGTGCGCGCACGCGCGCGCCCTCCCCTGCGCGTGGCCGCGCCGCCCGTCGCCTGCCGCACCACCCGCCGCGCGCGCTGCTGCTTCCCCTGCCGTGCTCCACGTGCACGCTCGCCACTGTGCGTGCACAGCCCCCCTCCCCCACGTGCGACGCCTCGGCGCCCTCGCCATCACGCCGCACCATGATGGCTGCGAACGGCCAGACGCCATTAATGGCCGCCCGCGGAGCCGCCGGCCGACCCCCTTGCCTCACCGCCTCGGCCGCCTATAAATAGGGCCGAGGGGCACCCCGGCACCCCCACAACCGCCGTGGCACACCCAGCCTCCGCCCCCCCCCCCCCCCCGCCCTAGCGCCGCCCCGCCGTGCCCCAAGGCCGCCGCTCCCATCGCCCCACCTCCACACGCCACCCCGGCCCAAGGTAAGGCCGGGAACCGACCCCCCCTTACCTCCCTCTCCCTCATTCCCCTGCCCCGGGCCGCCCTTGGGCCCTGGCCGGCCGGATTGGCCGCCGCCGCCGCCCCCTTCCCCTCCCTCTGCTTCGGTCACAGGGAGAGGAAGAAGAACACCCCCCTGCCTTGTTCCCATTTCCAAATAAGGACCCTCCTCTATTTACCTCCTTTTGCAAAAGGAACCCTGCCCTTTCTATTATTTCAAACCGAACCCCTCCATTACATAAACCTAAATATACCCCGACACCCTTTAGCATACCCTGAATGTTTCTAGGGTTCGCAAATAGGTTCTTATCCCTTCCAGATAGTTACGAATAATCCCCTGGACCCCTGTTTAACCTCCGAACCCTATCTTAACTCGTCATTTTATGCGCCAAACGACCTCCGATTAACCCGAAACTTTACCACACCCTTCTTAGCATAGTTTTGACTATGCCATCAGGAAACCACCCAAAAATATCGTCCCTATCTCCATAACTAATCTGTTTCCGACTCGAACTCAACGATAAAAGCTTTTAGTTCGTTCGATTGATTGGGTGCCTGTTTGTTTACGTCGTAGGACATGGAGTGAACGAGGAAAGTCCCGACTGTGATCAAGCGAACGAGGACCAGTTTTGCGACCCCGAACCCGAGGGACAGTGCTTCGATCAGGACCTCCCGCAAGGATTTGAAAATGGCAAGTCCAATCCCGCCTTTGATGCATGTTTCTGCCCTAGTTTTTATGGACACAACCCGTTGGCCTGTTTTATAAAAATGCATGGTTTTGCTTGAGAAAACATGGTAGGATAGCCACCCTTGTTTTGTGATAACCACCCCTTGTTTTGTGATGACTATTCCTTGACCACCTGTTTTATAAATAAAAAAGGTGCGTGTGTGTGGGAAGAGTTGAAAGGTGGTTTTGAAAGATGAGTTAGACGGGATGAATGGCATTTCTATGTGAATTGCCGTTGGTGTGCTCGTACCTGTGTGGTTGAGCAAGGAAGGGAGATATCCATCTTGTCACCCCTAAGGACCGAGTTGATGTGTCATCTCACCTAGCTTCCTGTCGTGCAAACCACTTGACCGTTGTATGGGCAACGGCTTACCATAAATCCCACTAGTTAGTCTGGTAGCCATCAGGAGAGCTGAGAGCAACGGGCGATCAAGGAGAAGGGATAAGCTCTGTGTGACTTATGCCCCGGTTAAACCTCGGAGATAGGTCGAATGACCCCTTGATGGATCCCGTGGTGGCTAGTCAGGTCTAGCTAAGGTGGGTAATGGCTTTGTTGGGATCTGCACCGTCACTAAGGTGATCGTGCTGTGGTGCCCCACCTGTGGGTAAAGTTGCACACCTCTACAGAGTTAAAATCTATTTGAATAGCTGTGCCCACGGTATTGGGCAAGTTATGGTGTGGTCACATAACTAGTGTTTCTCTCTGGGAATGGTTGGACTGGTGTGGGTTGTTTGGAAAGTGTCCGGCAGTTGTGCCGTGTGCTACGGTGGACGGGGAGTCCGGTAGCAACTTAAAACTTGGATCCTGTGTGGATAAACATCACGTGCTCCTTGGTACTAGAAAACTTATTTTGAAAATGTTTTTGAACGAACCTTGGCATACAACCGAGTTTTCCGCAAATGAACCATAACTTTATCCTTGGATTGTCCTATGCATTGATTTCTGTTATACCCCTCCGTGGGTGTGATTGGACTTGCTGAGTACGTTTGTACTCACCCATTCTTACTTTTTACAGCAGAAGATCCAGACTACCTCCCCGAAGACGTCGAGTAGGGTTTCGTCCTGCAGCCAGTCTTGCCTGTGGTTAGGGCCACCGCTGGAGTTCCGCATGGCACAAGACTCTGATGACCTTTTATTCGTAGCTAGTGTAGTAGTGTGGGTTTTAGTTGTAATCCTCGCGATAGTGGCGCTTCACTGCCCATTACCGCGTAGAGTTGTACGGTGATGTACCATCTGATGTAATAAAAGTGTTATCAGCCTCCTGGGACTGATAAAGCATCACTTTTAAGTCTTCCCTGATGAGGGGGACGCTTCAGTATGCGAGTAGAGTACAACATAGATAAGGTATAGGACATGTTCTATTCCCTAATCCTGTATGAACTACGTTATGTACGCAGTCCCGTAGTCCTGGGTCTGACAACAGCCTTGTATCCTGAAGCCATCTGTGCAAGATCATTGGCCTCTGAATTTTGTATCCTTGGTATCCAATAGAAATTTATGTCCTAAATTGGGTCATCAGCTCCTGATATTGTTCCTATAAAGGGAAAAGCGACTCGCTCTCGCACCTGTATTCTTCTGTAAGCTGAGAAATCACCAGCTTTGAATCCCCAAAAATTTCTATTGCTTCCGCTCCGGCCTCAAGAAGCAATTCCATACCCTTACGTACCGCTTCATATTCTGCTAAATTGTTGGTGCAAGGGGTAGGCAACCTGATTGACAAAGAATATGCTGCCCCCCGAGGCGACACGAGCAGGATACCTATACCACATCCGTCCCCACAAGCCAATCCATCGAAGTACATGGCCCATGCGTGCACGAAGAGTGCTGCTATGTCAGTATTGATCCTTTCTGCAATAAGATCCGCCAGCGCTTGCCCTTTGACTACCTTCACGGATTGGTACCAGATATCGAAATCTAACAGTGCAAACATCCACTTTTTGAGTCAGCCTTTCAACACAGGAGCCGATAGCATGTGCTTGATAACATCCGATTTGCAGATGACAATCGTTTCGGCAGATAGCAAGATATGATGAAGCTTTGTACAGGTAAAGAACAAACAATGGCATAACTTTTCAATCTCAGGGTACCTGGTCTCTACATCTAGCATCCTTCTGCTGAGGTAGAACACAACCCTCTCCTTGCCGTCATGCACTTGTATCACCACCGAAGCGATGGAGGTGTCGCCTACAGATAAATAAAAGTAGAATGGCTTATTCTGCTGGGGTGGAACTAACACGGGTGGTTTTGACAAATATTCTTTGATCTCTTCAAATGCCCGTTGTTGCTCTGCCCCCCCAGCAAAACTCATCACTGGCTTTAATCTTTAAAAGGCTCAATCCGTCCAAAGAGATTGGAAATAAACCTTCTGACAATGTTGATCTTGCCAATGAGCTGCTGGAGCTTCTTCTTTGTAGTAGGTGGCACCATTATTTTTACAGCTTCCTGACTCTTTAGGCCGATCTCAATTCCTCTTTCATGAACCAAGAACCCCAGGAACTGACCGGCCGATACGCCGAAAGCGCACTTCTTCGGATTCATCTTAAGCCCCAACCTTCTAGTTCGTTCTAAAACTTGCTGTACATCTCCTAAATATCCCTCAACTGATGCAGATTTAACCACGATGTTGTCAATGTATATCTCCACCAACTTGCTGATCAGATTGTGAAAGATGTAATTCATGGCATGTTGATACAAGGCGCCCGTATTCTTCAACCCGAAGGTCATGACCACATACTCGAACAATCCTACTGCCCCGGGTACTCTGAACGCGGTCTTGTGTATATCCTCCAGAGCCA
Organism: Panicum hallii; assembly: GCF_002211085.1. Lineage (NCBI taxonomy): Eukaryota > Viridiplantae > Streptophyta > Magnoliopsida > Poales > Poaceae > Panicum > Panicum hallii. Next base: position 22,408,072 of record NC_038045.1, on the reverse strand, counting down.
TGAAAATCTACTTATAGCCGGCGTTGTGTCACACCCGATTTATAAGAACATAAATCGAGCAAAACATATATGCGCCAGGATCAACTCACGCATATATGCAACAGATTATCAAGATATCACAACACATGTCATGAATAAAAGCGTATAAATTATAAAATGAATATCTTTATTACAACTGAATCAAGAATCAGTTCAAGGAATGCGGAAGCGTAAAATGAATACATGAAGAGCTGGGCGCCACAGGGACGTCGACTGGGAGACAAACGCCTAGAAGTCGTCGAAGCCGCTGACGTAGTCCTCCGCGTTGCCGGGCACTGAGCAGTAGTCGAAGATATCCAAAATAGAACAGGAAAGTAGAGAGGCAAGTGTGAGTACAAACTAGTACTCAACAAGTATAACACAAACTATGAGGCTCTAGACTAGCTGACTCAACTGCATTAGCTTTTAGTCTTGGCAAATTTTATTAAAGCTAATTACTACAAGTGGATGAATTACCATAACCCAATTGCATAAGAAATTAATCAGTATTAATTAAGAACTACTGAGAACCATCCAACCAAAACCACCCGGGGGAATCTCCCTAATCAAAGGTTGATAACCCCACTAATGAAAAGGAGGATCTGGGCCGCTCATGACTGTGAGCACAGCTGATATATCAGTTTTACACTCTCGAGAGGTTGCACAACTTTACCCACAAGTCGTGAACTACACTAGTTGTTCATCACACTTCCTTAGGTGAGATGGCTAGCAAGCACACTACGAGACCGTTACAAAGGACACGTTGGTAAGGTGTAACCGCTAAGGATTCTGGATCAGCGACGATGGGGCCCATCTCCGGGGGTACAAGACACACAGCACAGACCAAGCCGGAGGAGCAGGGACCATTGAAGCTTACCACCCCTCTTGCCCACGCAGGTAAGTTACTCCCGAACCAACACGACCTAATTAGTAAGTCAAGACCGTCCCATTCCAGTCTTGTGGTTGCGCGGTTGTCCCAGGTTGTCGCTCTATGAACCGGTCCTTATGGAGAGTGGCCAACCAAGCACTAAGCACCGTGCTGGCCCCCTAAACTAAGTTTCTAACAAAAACATCTTTTAAGGAGACGTGAGCCGCTCAAGCACACAGCACAGAGGGTCACTCTCAGGATTAAGTTGCATAAGACCATTAATCAAATTAATTAACAAGGACCAGGTGTGTTATAGCGCAGCAACCTAGCACAACTAACCAAAATGCAACCCAAAGGATATATATATATATATAGGATATAAAGTGGCTAGGAAAGTCCTTATAGGCATACAGTATTAAAATACAGTATGAAATTGTATTTAAAAGTGATAGGATGTTCATGTTATACTTGCCTTCCTCGTACTCTCCCGGCTGCTGCTCGAACTGCTCGGAAGATGGCGGCTCCTGGTACTGGTCCAAAGGCTCCGCATCTACTCACGATCATCAAGCATAGTCCACACATACACACATGCACAAACATAGCAAACTATAAGAAAACAGTACACCAATACAGTAGAACAACACCAAAACTGACCTAGAACTATTCTACACGTTACAACGATCGCGTGGACATAAAGAACACCTAAAACAGAGCTAAGACGCGAAAACTACGCTTGAAACAAGGTTCAGGGACCTATTTGCGAGAAAAAAACTGGACTACCGGGGGTTCTGCACAAAAACCGAGGACTTAAACGTAAATAAAGGGTAGATACAGGGGTTAGCTTGCAAAAAATCCAAGAAAGGACTGGAAAACCTAAATCTAGAGAGCTCAGGGGTCAAAAGGGAAGAAAAAGGGCCTATCTGTCATTATTTTTGAACCACGGGTGGACTGCGGGTTGATTTCAGAAAAAACCCGAGGGCTCTTTAGCAAAAAGGCAAGGCCGAACCAGTACTCTCTTTTCTGGGCCCTCGGATCTTGATCGTGCGGCTGAGTTTAGACTTAGTAAACGAAGGGGTACGCGTGGATTCTGTCCGCTGGATCATGATCCAGTGGCTCCAATCTAAACCATCTGCGATCTAATCCTACGCGTCGAATACGGATCAGGCGGCTGAGGGGAAAAGGGGGGGCCCGGGGGCGGCGATTGCTCGCCGGCGACCACTCCCGCGGCGGCGCTTCACCGGAGGTGACGATCTTGGCCTTCCGGGCCCTATTTTGGATGGGATCAGGCTTTGGAGGAAGCTCGCGACACACGTAATCCACCTGGACAGTTGGCGCGGGTCTACGGGGGTTGCAACGCCTCACGCCACGGCATGGGCGGTTCGGGTCAGCAGGGCTCGCCGGCGTGCTCGCGTTCCCGTGCCCACGGTGGCCTATGATCCACGACAACTAGCGCTAAAGGTTCGGGGGAGGGATGTGGTACTCACCAAGGTGCGGAACAGGCTGGAACGCGGCTGTGTGATGACCTCGACGGCAGACCGGCGGCGGAGGCGATCGGGGTTTGTGGGAGGAGCGGCTGCCGAGGGTCTCCGAGCTCCTGATCACCGGAAACCGATGCGTGGGGGTCCTGTGAAGGCGGCGTGCGGCTTACCTGAACTCGAGCGGTGGAAGGGGCAACTGCAGAGGCGGCGGTGGCTGGGGTTCGCGTGCTCCAGAGGGTTAGGGTCCAGGGGTGTGCGCGGGGGAGCCAATTAAGGGCCGGGCGGAAGCTGGACGTGCGTGCCCGCGGTGGCCGCGGAAAGCTCGGCGGGAACCGTGGCGTGCGGAGGAAACGGATCGGCTCAACGGCCCCGTGCGATACCGGCTCGGGTGGCGAAGGTTCTAGAGAGGAGGGGGAAAGGGCTCGGTCGCGGCCAGGGTGCGGCTCGGGTGCGGTTCAGAGGGGCGGACCCGGATGCAGAGGCGCAGCCAGCGGGGAGAAACAGAGGAGAGGGGATCGGGCGCTGGAAGGAAGAAGAAAGGAGAGGCGCCGACATGTGGGCCCGAGCTGGCAGCGAGGGAAAAGGAAGAGGGGCGTGACCAGGAGCTGGGCCGGCTGCTGGGCCATGCGGGGAGGGGAGAGGGAAAAGCCCGAGGGGAAGAGAGAGGAAGAGGGGAGTGGGCTGCCTTCTTTTATTCTTTCTCCTTCCCTTTTCTTTTTCTATACTCTAACCATTCAAACCATTCCATTTGAATTCAAATAAATTTGAATTCAAACTCAACACAAATAAAACAATGCACCAGCATGAATGCACAGTAAGTTGACCCTATAATAAATTTTATTTTCTTATAAATTGCTTTAAATGCCACAGAAATCTCAGAAAAACATGGAAATTTCATTTGAGCCAAAATAAATTCATTAAAATTTAAGGAAAATTACCTTAGGGTGTTACACGTTGCCATCCATGAAACTTAAAATCTTGTGACCAGCAGCCGCGTTGATCAATGTCTCCACAACAGGCATCAGGTATTCATCCTTTGGCGTAGCTCTGTTGAGGTCTCTGAAGTCCACGCAGACTCGCCATCGGCCATCCTTCTTTTGCACAGGTACAACACTTGAAATCCAATCAGCATACCTGCACAGCCTGATGAATCCTGCTTCTAGTATTTTCTCCACCTCTTTCTTGACTTCTTCTAGAACTTCAGCCTTCATTTGTCGTGCTCGCTGCTGAAACAGCCGCAATCCCTTCTTGAGAGGGAGCCGATGCTCGACGATGCTCCTGTCCAACCTAGGCATCTCCGTGCAATCCCAGGCGAAATAATCTGCGTACTCCTTCAGCAAGGCTATCATCAGCTCTCGTAGACATGGGCTTAACTTTTTGCTGATGAATATTGATCGTGGCTTATCCCCAGGACCAATGTTAGACTCTTCGAGCTCGTCAGCCGATGTAAACCCATACCCTAGCTTTCCGTCATCTGTCGAGTCAATGCTGCAAATGGATAAAGAATGTGACAAAAAGAGTTTCAGCCGATCGTTAAGATCGGCAGCCTTATAATCTTCATTAATCCTTGAAACTTTACAATTGTTATGGCCGGCTGCTAGAGTGGGCCTCCTTGTAATTACCACAATTATGCAATACACTTGTCATTAGGAGTTTACATTTTATTTTTTGGGGCCGATCGCAGGGATCGGCCTTGCCAAGTGCGTCAGAATAGCTCGCCCTTAATGTTTCATCTAAACTGTAAGGCCAGTGGATAAGACCAGCCTCACCCGATTTTTTGTAGCTTCCACGCGATCACAGCCTTCCAAACTGATTTCTGAAATCGGCTCTTGATCGTCTGCGTCCCAAATGCTCACGGCGGCGTGTGAAATCTTGATCGAATCATCCGCATGGACCACCTCTACTTCATCTCTGTCCCACTGAATCAGACATTGGTGCATCGTGGAAGGAACGCAGCAGTTGGTGTGAATCCAATCCCTCCCAAGTAGGATGGTGTAAGTACTCTTGCTGTTGACGACGAAGAAAGAGGTGGGGACAGTCTTGTTTCCCACGGTTAGATCCACATTAAGACGCCTTGTGCTCTGATGTGTGGCCATTGAAGTTGCTCAACGTGACGTTGGTCTTGATTAAATCTCCAGTAGAACGCCCCAACCGACGTAGCACTGAGTATGGCATTATGTTGACCACTGCACCGGTGTCGACCAACATCTTGTTGACAGGCTGGCCGTTGATGTAACCCTTGAGGTGTAGAGCCTTCAAATGTTTATAATTCTTTCCTCGAGGCTTCTCGAATATGACTAGTCACGGCCCCAAGTCAAGCTGGGCTACTGATAACTCTTCACGGCCTTGGGCGTAGAACTCCGCAGGGAGTATAAACACCATATGCACGTCAGCCGATGTCTTCGCATCGGCTCTTGTTGGCTTAGGACGCCACTCTTTCTTAGGAGGGCGCGATTCCCTTTTCTAGGTGTAGTGAACCTTATCCGCCAGATCCGAGCACGCCTTTCTTAGCATCTCGAGATATTTGGCCTCGTCTTCCTCCAAACTGCGTAGCTGCTGCACCCTGCGCTTCTGGGAACGATTAAGTCCATCAGGGCACCAGCGCGGCCGGTGATATTTGTCCTCTTCTTCTTCAAAGTCCTTCTTTCTGCGTGGTGGCTCAGCTTGCTCATGTTGGGGCAGCACAGGTCCCAAGTGCCGAAACACCGAGATCCCTTCTGCATCACGCTTCCGAGATTTGCACTCCGGGCAATCATTGACAGAAGGCAATTGGCTCATACCGGAGTACCAGCAATACTTGAAGAACGGACAATGCCAATGGTCACGTGTATCTTCACGCTTCTTCAGACTCTTCCCAGTACGGTGCTCATATTCTTCACCCTCTGATTCATACTAGAGATGTTGCCGGTACTAGCATTCATACTTCTTGAGGAGATGGGCGGAAGCCGGCCATTGATTTCTGACGTGTCTCACTTGCTCTTCAGTGATGTATTCCTTTTTCCCTTTTTAGGGCCGATCGCAAGGATCGGCCTTTTCCTTCCTTGCATAGCGACATGGCGCAGGCCCCGCCATATTGATGCCAAATGCGAAATCCAATTGTCATCGAGCAGATCGGTCACAACCCTCTACCATGTTCACGCTTGGGAAAGGCTGAGTGTCGACTTTCATGGCATATTGACCTAAGTTCAATCGGCCCTACTCAATAGCCGATTGGATTTGTCGACGGAGTTCTTTGCAGTCGCTGGTGTTGTGGGTGAAAGAATGATGCCATTTGCAGTATGACCTTCCTTGTAGCTCTTGTGCTATAGGAAACTTACAGCCTTCCGGTAACTTCAACTGCTTTTCCTTTAGTAACAGATCAAATATCTGCTCAACCTTGCTTACGTCAAAGTCAAAAACCTTTGCAGGTCCTTGCTGCTTCACCCACTTACAGGACATGGGATTTGCCCCCCGAGTCCACTCTACAACCGCTACCTCTTGATCATCTCCAGAATCTTCAGCGTCTTCTGCGTCGATCAATGTTACCTGACGCTTGAACCTATCCTTGTACAATTCTGGGTGGTGCTGCTCATATTATGTTAATTTCTGCACCAAGTGCGCCAAAGAATTGAACTCCAATTGAATGACCAGATCCTTGATTGGCTTCACCAGTCCCAAGGATGCCAACTCGACCGCCTCCTTTTCTAAAATTCGGGTCGAATAGCATCGACTCTTGACTTCCCTAAAGCGCTGGATATACTCTGCCATAGTTTCCCCTCGCTTCTGCCAGACTTGCGCCAGGTCAGCAACCCCAGCCTCCGCAGCTTCCGAGTGGTATTAGATGTGGAACTGCTCCTCCAGCTGCTTCCATGTGCGGATCGAGTCAGGGCCCAATGAAGTGTACCATCCAAAGGCTAGCCCTGTAAGAGACTGCGAGAAGAACCTTACTCGCAGAGGATCCGACACTAAGATCATCCCCAATTGTGCCAAGCATCGGCTCACATGCTCGATAAAGCTGGACCCCTCCGACCCACTGAACTTGGTGAACTCAGGGAGCTGGTACTTGGGTGGCAGAGGGATCAAGTCATATTCACTTGGATACGGCTTAGTATAGCCGATCGCTCGCCTTTTCGGTAAAATACCAAATTGATCCCTCAAGATGGTACTAACTGGTCCACATTTTGAACTCCTGAGGCCGAGTGCGTGCTATCATGACTCGGCCTAGTGGCATATTTAGCTAGCCACGCTTGCTTATCGGCATCTATTCTAGACATTCCTTCAACCGCCCGCTGCGCCGAATATACCGGGTTGTTGCTGTCCGGTATATATGCACACATGTACCCATATGGAATTTCCTTAGGCAGCTCACTGAAAAACTGATGGTCCACAGGATCACCTCCCATCTTGTAGACGATGTATGCTGGTGAACCTTGCGATTCTGGAGCCGCAAATGTATAGGGTAGTGGTGGCTTGGCCTAGAACGACAATTCTCCTTTGTGACTCCCCAGGGCAAGTCCCGATGGAGAGTATTAATTCTTCATGATTTCATGGACCACACGTTCAAGAGCGTTCACCAGGCTCTCGGAGTGCCGATGCAATGAATGAGCCACCATGTAGTTCACCTCCTGGCGTAGAGCACTGGTGCGCTCCTCTGAAGAGGTAGATAGATCCACTTCATCGAGAGCACCTTCAGGTGAGAAACCCTTCCACCTGATGCCCTGGAGGCGGGTCCTTTCAAAAGAGCCGATGAGATCGGCTTCAAAGAGAGCCTTGATCTCATTATACTTCTGCTTGTGCTCAGCGGAAAGCTCCTCGTATGTGACTGAGTTTTCCTTCGACATCTTGGTGGTGGAAGTTGATGCAGTCGATGAAGATGGTCCCACCGGGTGTGCCAGAATGTGTTCTCGGTCGAAACCCACCGGCAAGCAGCGACAGGCAACACGAGGAGCCGGGAGGCTCCTGGGACTGCTGGTGGGCCCCGGTCCCTCGGTCAACGGCCCAGGATCTAGCACACAACCTGGCGTCTGGGTTTGCTAGGTGTGCCACCTGACCTTGTACCTGATCAGGAAGGTGTAGATGTGGTTTCAGTTAGTTTCCTGCATGCACAGACACGTTTAAACGTTAGTCCGAGCTGTGATCGGCTCATCAAGTGATCCCCAATATCGGCTGTAAAGAGCCGATTGTCTCCCAGTATCAGATCGGATCTGTATATCTAAACAAAGTGCATATATCTGATACTAATATAAACTTGCTCTATAATCAATAAGCTAATTCAATCTACAATGGTTAAAGCTTTCACCACATAACCGGAACATCCTACGTGTAGTTAAGCCTAACAAATACAAAAGATAACAGAATAGCAACCTAAACAGAGGCCTAAAAACCAACAGAAAGCCGATTCCCGAAACAATCCCTCTTTAGATTAATATAAAGTATCAAACGTATTGCCGGAACATTCAACCCGTTTGAAGGGCCTAACCATGTGGATATTAAGCTAAATCTTTGATGAACAAAGACTAACCATAACTGATTGGATCTACTAATTGAAACAGAGCAAGGTGCTGCCCTTACACCCGGGATTGGGCACAAAGATAGCTAAACATTTACAGGTGATGAACAATGCATGGATACAGTATAAAAAGCCAATGCATCCCTATAAATGTTAAGATAACTAGTATTACTCGCCATCAACAATGCTTCAGCACGAGAAACACAAAGATAAATAGGTAGGAACGTTGCTGCCCCGATCACGCGAGGCGTGATTGGGGCCGCATAGCACTTAAACGGAGAAAACCCTAAAATAGGGGTGGCGATGCGCCGAGAGTTGTTTGCGAATGCTTGTTGTTTTCATTTGTAGTCTAGGGTACATATTTATAGTCTGGAGACTTGCCTCTTCTAACCAATCCTGATCGACTACAATACGAATCCTGACTATCTATATCTAAACTAACTTAAACTAGATACATGGCCAATCTGGCCTTAAACCGCCCGCGCAGGAGCTGATTCACAAGCCCATTACAATTATCCTTTGAGCCCATCTTGCTCGCGGCCCACCTTCTAACAGCATCGAAAGGGAACGGAGTCCTCCAAGCTACTCGACCTCAGCCCACCTTTCTGCGCCTTCAACTTGGTCGGGAGGGCTCGTGCATCGAAAGGGCACGGAGTCCTCCAAGCTACCCCACCTCAGCCCACCTTTCTGCGCTTTCAACTTGGTCGGGCAGGCTCAGGCACCGGAAGGGCATGGAGTCCTCCAAGCTACCCGACCTCAGCCCACTTTTCAGCGCCATCAACCCCGACAACCTTTTGGGCATAGAACCGTTCCAGGAAGGATGGCCGCTCAATTCATCCAACGAAGAAGAGGGGTAGATCACCAAAAGCTCCTCGCCAGATCGTGAGGTCATTAGGGTTTTCATTGAACAACTAGTCGGGAGCGGGACTCACTCCATGAATGACTAGTTGGAATTGATTATGACTAGTCGGGTCTCATCAACAAACCATCGCGGCTCCATCAAAGAGCGATACGGCTTCATCGGCAATTAGCCATGAATCAAGATCATTAACTATCCACGCTCGTCTGGTTTCTACGCTCGGGGGCTGGGCGCAACAAGGTGGATGCCCATGTGAAGACTAAGACCTGATTCAAGGAGGTTTTACGGAGATCTTTAGGGAACTTATTTAACCATTGTCTTGAGTTTTATCTCGAAACAATGGTTTTTTCCGAAAGAATTCGTTCAACCACTCGTTCAGGGAATCAAGAAATTTAATCAAGATAGGGCTTTTGTCTGTTCATCCACATTTCAGCGCTGTCTTGGCCCGCCCAAGAAATTCCTTCGAGCTAGCCGAGTCATCTTCAGACGATGACCACTTTCATAACAACGCTAGTGAAAGAATGCATCGTCCCTTCCTTTGGGCCAACCGAGACATCTTCGCATGGCAACATATGACTTGTCTTGGCCAACCCAAGGAACTGACTAAAATCAAGTGAAGGACTTCGTCGTCCCTTCCTTCGGGCCAACCGAGACATCTTCGAATGGCAACATACGACTTGTCTTGACCCGCCCAAGGAACTGATCAAGATCATGTGAAGGACCTCGTTGTCTCTTCTTTTGGGCCAACTGAGATATCTTCGCATGGCAACATACAACTTGTCTTGGCCTGCCCAAGGAATTGATCACCCCACGTGAAGGACCTCCTCATCTACTCCTTTGGGACAACCGTGATGTTTTCACATAGCAACATGTGAATTCTCATGGTCTGCCCAAGGAATCGAGTGAAGCTACCAGCAAGATTTATTTCTCCCTTGCTAATTGACTTCTAGCCACCTTCCTATACTTCCAGTAATGCTCGGACTACTAGTTTTCGACTAGTACTCTATGTTACTGAAGAGGCCTGGCTCCCATACTTCAAGTAACGCTCAGACTACTTGTTTCCGACTAGTACTCTATGTTACTGAATCTATTTTACTAAAGGAGCCTCGCTCCCATACTTCCAGTAACGCTCAGACTACTAGTTTCCAACTAGTACTCTATGTTACTAAAGGGGCCTCGCTCCCATACTTCCAGTAACACTCAGACTACTAGTTTCCGACTAGTACTCTATGTTACTGAAGGGGGCCTCGCTCCCATACTTCCAGTAACACTCAGATTACTAGTTTCCAACTAATATTCTATGCTACTGAAGGGGCCTCATTCCCATACTTCCAGTAACACTCAGATTACTAGTTTCTGACTAGTATTCTATGTTACTGAAGGGGACTCGCTCCTATACTTCTAGTACTACTCTGTTTACTAGTTCATGACTAGTACTATGTTGAGTTTACTAAAGGGGCCTTGTTCCCATAACATTACGTTTACTAGTTCCTGACTAGTTTTATGCATCATCAGCTACTTCGACTACTCATCTCGTCTACAAAACTAGTCGGCATCGACTCCAACTAGTCGGCTTCATCGACAATTCAAGATTAAGAGGCAACTTGGCCAATGCCTAGGCTCGGGGGCTGTTGCCACCGACTACAAAGTGTATCTCGTGCGACTCATCTAGCTTCTAGGCTTAGGGGCTGGGCTCGACAGGGCACTCAGTGTGTTTTTGGCGGACTACTTAAGCTCTCACCCTTTGAGGCTGGCTCCTGCAAAACTACTCGGTAGATCCCAATTCAAGAGGCTTTTAAAGATTTATCTTGAAAAGATAATTGTTTAATCATTATTTTAGGGATTTTATGAAATAAGGGGTTTTTCAAAATTTTAACCCAGAGGTCTTATCTAGCCATTGACTCAAGAGGTCTTATCTAGCCATTGACTCAGGGAAGATGGTTTGATTTGAGTGGTAACTTAGAGTGCTTTTTGGAGAAGTTATTTGTTTAACCATTTTTTCAGAGAATTCATTCCGAAAAAAGTTGTTTTTGAATTTCTGAACCAATTTGCCCATCTTAACATCAAATTCTTACCGTCATATTTTGCATGCCATGATTTTTTGGATCCTTTTTTACCAAAATCTTGGAAATTTGGATTCAAGGCTCGGGGGCTGCAGGGACACGTGTCATCAGCGACTTATGTTTCAAATCTTTTGAAAGATAAGGACAGAAGACTCAAGACTAAATTGACCCTCAGCCTGATTCTACAAGTTAACCTAAGGCTCGGGGGCTACTCCATATGGAGTGTGAGTTTAATCGCACCCCATATAAAAGAAGACTTGACAACTACTCGGGGTATGAGCATCTCACAGCGTCAATGCAGCCAAGGAAGTACTCGTAAGAATCCTTCAAGATGGAGTCCGGGAGAACTCGAAGATGCCTCCAGAAGTACTCGGACGCCTGCAGTACTCGACTTCGAAGAGCTCAGGGGCTTATCAGACCTGGATCCACGGGACTGTGCACATAGCGTACATATCTTAGAATAGGAGATGGGACATGGGCCATGCCCCACATCTGTTGTAACTACTCATACCGTAGTAGAACTAGTTGGAAACAATAGAAAACTACCCGAAAAGTACTCAGGTAGAACTCCTAGGCTTGTGACCGACTAGGACTCCCATGTAGCCATATCCCCCAAACTATATAAGGGCGGGCAGGGACCCCCTCCAAACATAGGATCACCCAAGATCACCCGATCAACACCTAAGGCAATATAAACCACACAAGACGTAGCGTATTATGCTCTCGGCGGTCTAAACCTGTCTAAACTTTATGTTCCTTGCACCTTCGAGTTCCTGATCTCGGTGACACCCTACCTACAAACTCACCACCTCGGGGTATCCCTTCGTGGGTGTGGCTGTAAAACACCGACATGCTTCACGAGGGCGTGGATCACCATCACCGCATCTGCCTTCTTTGCCAACGGTGCGGTCGCATCAACCTAGGATCGGGTGGGCAGGTGGCGGCCATCGGCTCGCCTGGGATTGGGATATGGGTGGATGTAAAATCTCAACTTGAAATCCATTACGAGAAGGAAGAGGAAGGAGACTGCACTTGACCGGTAGAGTGGTAGCAGGGAGGGGGCAATTCATGGCGGCGGTCCCTCCGTGCGGTGCTAGGCATCTCCTCCGCTCGGGATGGAGCCACCACCGTGTCTCCTCCGTTCGGAATGGGGCTGCCATCATTGCGTCTGCTTTAGCGGAGAGCGCGGGGAGAACGGGGCAGGGAGAACGGGGAACGCTGGTGACGATGACTAGGGAAACACGGACGATGTGGGACGCTGGTGGCCTAAGACATGATTTCAACGCCCTGATGAACAACATCTCCTGCCTAACCAACAACATAAACCTGCTATCACAACAAACATTGCAACATGGCAGGAGGCAGACCTTGACGTTGGATGTGACATCCTAGTGCTCTTGTGGCAGCAGATGCTTGGTGCAGCTTTAGCCCCCTTTAAAAGGGCGGAGAGGTGCTGCCTTGGAAGAAGAAATCAGATGATAGCAGCTTCTTGGCATGGCAACGGCAACAACGGGGTCTATGATTAACCCTAGATGTGTATGGCTTTATAGGCTTCTTGGCAAGGCAACGGCAACAACGGGGTCTATGATTAACCCCAAATGTGTATGGCTTTATAGGTGCGGCGATGGAAGGCAGGGAGACATCGTGCTTTTGGAAAGGCTTCCTGCAGCAATCAGACCATCTGCAGTTAGCCCCTTGATTGATTGATAGGGATATCTTAATTTAGTATGGAAAAAATTTATACTACTAATTTATGCCTCTCCATTTATACTATTCTATTTCTATTTATCCGTATGAGTGATTCATAAGTAAGGAAAGAAATATTCATAAGTCAAATTTGTGCATAAGGAAAGAAATATACGGGGATCAATTTTCGCTCTTAATTGTGTGGGTCTTGATGTTGCAATTAGCCGCTTGATTGATTGATAGGGATATCTTGATTTAGAATAGAAAAAAATTATACTGCTTATTTTATGCCCCTCCATTTATATTACTCTATTTCCTATTTATACATAAGGAAAGAAATATGTGGGGATCAATTTTCTACCTTAATTGTGCACGTGAGGGTGCTCCATGCAGTGGGTACATCGGGTGGGTATGTTGAAGGTCTTGGTAAAAAAAATTTAGCTTTTGGGTGGAATCATTTTTTTTCTATCAAAAATAGGTCTCCACCCCCTTTCGTCAAACCTCTAGAGCTGGCAAGTGGGACCTCCGTAAGGAATACGGTAGGTTTAATCTTGGTGAGAAAGGGTTTCAATTATTTCATCTTTTATAGTATAGATAAATACGAAATCATAGATCGAACTGACTAATTGGCCAAATTTGGTACAAGTCATAGATCGAACTGACGAATTGGCCAAATTTGGTGCTGCAAGTCCTAGAATTAAGTAGAAAAACTTCTTAGGAGTTTGGGAGTGATCATTTCAGAGACAATTGGCTGGCTTCCCTCAGCTTAGACGGGTGCCGTCACCTCTCCCAGGACAGGTAGTCCGATGCCTTCCTCGCCGCCGGCGTTGGGCCACGGCTCACGACCTCTTCCTATGCCACTACGGTCTGCCGTGCGCTGCTCGGTCCATCGCTGCCCGCCCGCCAGCAGGGCTCACCGCCTCGCTGTTCACTGCACCCTCTACCACCACCGCCTGCTCGTAGGGCGTCTACATGCTCCACCGCCAACTGCCGTTGTGTCGTATCCTCTCCGCCGCCGGCCCCTCGCGGGGCCACAGCCTCATCTCTCTCCACCTCTATGCTCGAGCGCACCCTAGTGATGCAGATGAGAGAGAAGAATGGCCTCCACCAACCCTCGTGTAGGTAGTAATCTCACATGGACCTTAAGCGCGCCTCATTTTCCGAGTGAGATGAGCGAGGAAATAGTCGCTAGCTCGTACTGCCTCTATGTAAAAGTAAGTGTTTATTTAGCATTTAAATTTTATTCCACAAAGAATGTTCTTTTTTAGCTTACGGTAGGTACATCTAATTAAACCAATGGAAATTTGGAAAATATTAAGAAAAAATTATATAGGAATGGAGCCAATCAAATGCTTAATAGATGTTACTTTTCTAATTCCAATGCATTTATATTTATTGAGAATCTAGATAACCAAATAAGCAGCGTGATTTCAATCATGACTGCTATAAATAATTAGATATAATAAAATTATTTCTCACTACTAATAATATGTTTAAAATGTTCTAAGTGATACTTACTTTGGGATGAAGGAAATATGTTTTTTTATCTTCTCTTTCCTCCACATTAGATGAAATCCGGCGTCAGCAGGTGACTTCGCCTCCCGCTGAAGGCGGCCTTATATTTATTATATTAGCGGAAGTATGTAGTACAAAAACTATAGGAAAATGTTGAGAGTGTATAGGCGTTGGGTACTGGTGGTGGTGGTGGCAGCATTCATTTATGACCATGATTGAGCATTTGAGCTTATACATGTCCAAACAGTGCGGGCCGCCATTTAGCCCGAGGCCCGGCACGTTTTTAGCCTGGTACGACCTCAGCACGGCCCGGCCTGCACCGTGCCCGGGCCGGCCCGACGCGACCGGCGTGCCGTGCTTGGATGCGAAGGCCAGCACACCGGGCTGGCACGAGCCCGGCACGGTGCCAATGGCAGGCACGGCCTCGGCCTGGTAAGAAATGAGACCTAGCCCACCTAGCCGCCAGGGTTAAATACCCTCCCGTCCTCCGCTCTCACACCCTAACCCTAGCGCTCATTTCTCCCCTCTCCCGGCCGCAGCCGCAGCAGCAGCCGCTCGCCCTCTGCCCCTCTCCCAGTCGCAACAGAAGCGATGGCAAATCGGCATTGCCGCCTCGCCGGCACGGCGGCACCTCACAGCTCCTCGTGGATCTCCTTCCGACCTTCCCTATCCTGCCTCTCTTCTTCTCGTCCTCTCCCTGGCGTTCCTCCTCTCACCTAACCCTAACCCTAACCCTAATCCTCCATCTGTCCGTCGTTCTGGTCAAGATCTCTCCATTGTCCCCTCGTCGGCCACTCTGGTGCTCCGGCGGTTGCGCAGGTAACAAGCTCTTCGTCTCTAGGCTTCTATGTTCGTCATGGCTTATAACCCTAACCTAATCCTCTATCTGTCTCTCGTAGGTGTCGCTCGATGCTTCCATCGAGGGTGTACCGCATGCGCTGTTGAGGAATCGGAGGCGCAGAGGAGGTGGTGGCCATGGAACTAGATCAGGCCGTCGAGGATGAGGAGTTGACGCTTCAAGACCAGAACGACGCAGAGGATGCTAGGCGCTTCATCCTTGGTAGCGGCGCGCATGCTGCTATCGATGTGGACGCTGATGCTGGAACAGGGACGGGAACGGGATCCTCGAGCCCGACTGACGCAAGCACAGGCTGCACGGCTGCGGCGGCTGGGGGAGGAGGAGGATCTAAGAAAAGGTCCAAAGCGTGGGATGACTTCACAGAGGTCACCGCCATTGAGAAAGGGAAAAGGGTAAGAATCGCTGCCATCTGCAATCACTGCAAGCAGACACTGTCTGCTAAATCCTCTTCTAGCACTGGACATTTGCTCTGCCATAATTGCTCTGCTAAGAAAGAAAAGGAACGTACCCGTAGAATTCAATATGTTCTTAAATATAATCCTGATGATTCTCTTGTGCGTTGGGAGTACTCTGATGCAGTAGCACGTACTGAATTATGTCGTTTGATTGCTAGAACTGATCTGCCTCTTTATTTTGCTGAATCTGATATATTTCAAGAATATATTGTGAATGCTCATAATCGTAGATTTGTTAAGACATCTAGGCAAACTACTGCTAGAGATTTGATCAAACTTTTTAACGAACTATGGAGAAACTTACTGAAACCTTGAAAAATTCAGTTTCATCTGTTGCTATTACTTCTGGTATATGGTGTGGTAAGGCTAAAGACGACTACATTAGTGTGGTTGCTCATTTTGTCAATTCTGATTGGGGGTTAGAAAAGAGGTTGCTTGGTTTAAGGCCAATTGAAGTGGTACATACTGGCAGGAACATTACTGACAGAGTTGCCATGGTGGTAGATGATTATGGCATTGCTGATAAAATATTTTCTATTATTCTTGACAATGCCTCAGCTAATAGAACTGTAGTATCTGTTCTAAAACTTGTGTTTTCTAAGTATATTGGCCATTTAATTCCTCTTGAGGATAAAGAAGAAGATGACTTATCTGCTATTTTCTTGCATCAGCGCTGTAATTGCCATATTGTTAATCTTATTGTTAAATTTGGTTTGAAACGACTGAAGCATTATCTTGATGATTTTAGAACTGCAATTACATTCTTAAATGCTTTAAACCAGCGTATTGCTGCATTTAAAAGCTTTTATTTGAGTTTAGGAGTGCCCCCTCGCAAGTGTGGTATGGATATGGATGTTAGGTGGAATTCTATTTACTTAATGCTTAAGCATCTTGTTCCTTATCGAAGCACCTTTTCTATCTTTATCCAAACTAACTATCCAGCTAACAAAGATGTCTCTTTTTTATTGACTGATGACCACTGGGATGTTGCTGAAAAGGTATTATCATTCCTCAAATTATTCTATGATACGTCTGTTGCATTGTCTGGAATTTATTATCCCACTTCAACATTAATGCTACATCATATACTTAAAATTGCTAGACATCTAACTGCTTTTGAGAATGATAGACTGCTAAGAGATGCTGTTGTTCCTATGAAAACAAAAATTTTGAAATATTGGAGGAACATACCCATCCTATATTGCTTTGCTTTTGTATTGAATCCTAGAGCTTAAATGAGGGGGTTCAATAAGCTTCTTGTGAAGTTATCTGGACTAACGGGCACAGATTATTCAAGATATCCTACATCTATTCGTTCCAAGATAACTAAGATTTTTCATATATATGAAATGAAATTTGGTGCTGCACGCTTGAGTGCACAACTAAATAAATCCGCTGGAAGCGCAGGTAATGTTTCAGAGGCATGGGATGACATCTATGAAGATGATGTCTTGCCTGGAAGGCCAGCAGGTACTCCTGTATCTGTATCATCTACTGTTGCTGCTATATCTGAGTTATCTTCATACCTTGATAGTGATACAGTCACCTAGTTTGACTCTGAGTTCAGTGTTCTAAATTGGTGGCAACGGCATAAGTTGACCTATTCTGTGCTTTCTATACTTGCTAAAGATGTTCTAACTGTGCCTGCTTCTACTATATCATCAGAGTCAACTTTTAGTTTAGCTGGCAAGGTGCTTGAGGACCGGCGGCGGCGGCTAACTCCCGATATGGTTGAAGTCTTGTCCTGCATAAAGGATTGGGAGCTCGCTGATATGCAAAGTTAGCACACTGTGGAGAAAGAGACCAAAGAACTTGAAGCCACCTTTGAAGCAATATACCTGGTGGATGAAGATGTCAACAACAATAGGGACAAAGAGTAGCAAGAAAGAGGGGGTGGAAGATCTTTCCTTTTTAGGAGCTAGCTCTTTTTCTTTCTAGGGTTTTCTCATGAGGTGTGAGTTTTTACCTAGGAAGGTTTTTAATGAGGCAGCATTGCACTACGGCTCCAAAAATATTTGTTTGTCATTTCTGTTGTGTTTGTGACTTTGTGTTAAATTCTATTATTTAACATGCAATTTGAGGTGTTTTGAAGGTGCTGGGCCGGCGGGTGGCACGGTACTGTAGGGCCGGCCGGGCCACCGGCACGGCACGGCCCGATTTGGCCCAGGTCGTGCCGTGCTTGGGCAGAGGCAGCGGCATGCGGGCCGGCACGGCACGGCCCGACAGATGATTCGTGCCGTGCCTGGCCCGGTACGGGCCGTGCTGTTTGGACATGTATATTTGAGCTGCTGCTGGTCGGATTTGTTTACAGGCCATCCGTATCATGCTTAATTTCTCGCTGCAGCGTTCTCCTAATTCATATACAAAGCCAAAAAACACTGAAGTTAAAATGGTTACAAGTTACAACCAGACGCGCGTTCAAGCAAACTATCGTCGTACGGATGAGGACTGAGAAGGACCACGGCAGCGCCCCCAAAAAGTAGCAAAATACCACCAAAATTTGTAGCTATATTATTGTTTCTTTTTTGTTGCTGCCTTTTCGTTCTCTTCTTTATTTGTCACAGTAGCCCCCACGATTTCGCAAAATCTTGTGGAGAACGGCCTTGCCTGTGCGTCGTTGACGAAACAAACAGGGAAAAAGGATGGGCAGGGAAAAAGCCATTGGCTGTTTGTAAATGCACGTCCCACGGTAGCAAGAAATGGATGCATCTTGAGCTTTTGGACCAAATCGACTGGAGCAAGAGCTGAACGCCAGGAACCAAGCTAGCTGTGTGTGCTATCCAAAACAATGCAGCCGTTGCTTACCTGTCATCGAAATGCTACAGCAAAAAGATTTCATCGATCCCATCCGTACGTGTTGGAGATTTGCACAAATCAAGGCATGCATGTGCATACTATATTACTGTACTACTATTCATCGGATTGGAAGAACTCAAATAACGTACAGATGAGCCAAAGCCTGCCCCCGTAGGCCGTACTCCAGAGTCTAGACCCATGAAGAAGTTGCCGTAGAGTGGTTGGCTCAGAACCCCATGCATGATCGAGCTAGTCAACCGATCGAACGGAGATTTTGACAGATCAGATGGCCTGCTGGTGGCTAGCGCCGCCATGTGCTGCCTCTCTCCGTTCTCCTATAGAGTATATTCTATGGAGCACGAACGGCACGCTGCGTTAAGAAACAGGATGCGGACGCAGCAGGAGATGCACACAGATCCTATGCAGTTACTTAACGTGCAGGTGTGCCGCTAGCGGCACAGCTGCACGATAACTAACTGCACGGGAACTCTGTTCGCAAGAGATATGTCAGAAGCAGGAGAAATACAACTTGTCGCTCAACCACATCGCTTCCCTTACCCTGGCTGGGTTTTGCTGCAGATCGAAGTGATGACCTGGGACAGATCGATTGTTCGAGTTGGATGAATATAACAATGTAATCCTGCTGCTCACTCATGATTGCGCACAGAGAGAGAGAGAGAGAATCGATCACGTAACAAGAATCGTGTGCACATGTAACGATCGATCTGGCCCATGCACATGCACATAATAATAATTAATCTGTATACTACGTAGCTGGTCAACAAGTGGGCATCGGAACAGTAAATAAAGTAAACGACGCGCGCATGAAGCGTTTGCCGTTTGGTACGCGTACGATCTGTGTTTTCAACAGGATTCTTCTGCTGCGCCGTTAGCGTGGCAACTTAAAGAAATGTCGCGCCTCCAGGTCCACGCTGGTACACACACCGATCAACCCATCAGACCGGCCGGATACTAGGGCGACCGGAGTTGCATTTGGTAATGATGATAATGGTAATGATGATAAGTTATTATAGTAAGATTTAAAATAAACGCAGATCAAGTCGCCTTGTCGGTCCTCCAATAGCGAGCAACAGGTGAAACCTCCACGAGCTGAGTTGTTTACTTTCACTTTTTTTTCTTTATACAGGTATCTAGTATTAATCTTACTATCAGATAGCGCCTATCGTTTGTGTCAGTCGCAGAAGGGTTTAGTTGGATTTACATGCAACCTAGCTGTTGTTATCAAAGCAAGCTACAGCAGTAAGATTTTGCGAACTTGGCGCAGATTATCAAGACCATGATCGGCAAGTTGCAACGTTCTCAGCCACGCCCACTAGCTACGGCAGCTAAAACGAACTGGATTTCCAAATCGAGAAATCCGACGCCTTGTATCATTATGATAGTCCCTGAATCAAGCGTTATCACATACAGAACTTATTCCAGGCATAATATCATAGTCATACTTCGCATAAGATCAAACATGGATTTAATTATTACATAAATCCATAGGATTTGTAGTACGGAATTTATTACAAGCCGAAATCGCTAAGCAGTAGCTAGGCCTCTAGCCGTCCTTCATCTTCGGGGACTTCCTCCACAGGCAACTTGAACGTAGCACGGGCTTCAGTAGTACCAACCGTTATCGTTGGGGTCGAATTCCGGGTCGGATCCTGCATCATACCATGCTATCCCCAAGATATGGGATACGTTCACGTCACCATCCGAATGCAAGCTTTACAGTGGGCTATTCTAAGGGTATACCAAAGTTCAAGGAATTAAGCTGAAGTTTCCTATGCATGCAACAACATATATATAAGTATACATATCTTATTCCATCCTCGACTCGGGCCCTTTCGGGACTCCCGATCACGCACACCATCCAATCCACCAAGTCGATGCGAGAACTCCCTCTCTTTGCATCTCAGCTGCCCCTGGCAGGAAATCATTCTAGGGGAGGTGGAAATCATGAGTAACACTAACTAATAAGAGCAACAGAAGAGTAGGGATGTCCATGACCGAGGACGCAGCTATACTCATAGATTTCACCCTGCAGGGGTTGTACACCTGGACCCACTCGAATCGACACCAGTCTGAGATCAACCGACTAATAAATGAAACACCAGTCTACTGAAACAGGACTAGGAGCCACGGCACCATCCGGCTTTCCCGGGTCTTGGGCGCATCCTCCCACAAGAGGTCGCCCCGGGACTGTGAAGCCTCCCATGCGTCTCGTGGAACGTGAGGTCAGCATTCTCCTTCCCCTGCACCGATATTCGATCCTCCTACCGGCTTGGTACCGCACTTGCGAGCCCCAGACCGGGTCCACCCTCATAATGGGTAAGTGGTGTGCACGCTTAACATATTCCCACAAGTCATAGTTACTCTCACCCGGTCCTTAACTACCGAAGCGGGCATCTTCATCATATGCGTCTCTACCACGGTGGTCCGCAACTGCACCCTTGACGGGTGCCCTCAACACCTCAACCATGTAACCAACAAGTTCTACCCGCCACAGGTACTCCGTAGGGTGTGCCAAGATACACACCCCAAGCCCTCGATCCATGATCAAGTTAATTTCGCCTGCTCCTGGCTAAAAGCCCTAAACCCCAACTCTTGAGTAGTGTATCTCCACTCACGCCAAGACTATCCATCCATTTCCACACATACACACTCAAGGTACGGCAAGTCATTTCATATATTATACAAGTATGATAGGATTGCAAGGAGTATGGGCAAATAAGATAGGCTATCCAGGTTCATCTTCATATAGTTACACAAGTAGCGATAGCGTATCTAGCAAGCAATGCCTAATAGGTATTCAAATCGTAGATGGGCGTGAACCTGGCGTCTCTTCGAAGTCCTCCTGAGCTTCCGGGTAGTCCTGGTTGTCGGTCAACTCCTCGTAGTCAGGTCCTATTCGTAAATACAAGTAAGAGCAAGGACTAAAGTGCAAAAACACACAAAACTCTCCAAATAATATGCAAATCACCACTAAACCTACTCCAACGGGTAGTCCATGATTTGAGAAGAGTTATGAAATTGGTTTCATAATTTTCGGAGGTCCGGTTGATTTATTATGAATTTTCTAGGAAAAAACCTATTTCTGAAATTAATAAAAGAATTTTGGAAAAGAAAATCACTCAGCAGCACTGGTGGGGTCAGTACATGCTGAAGTCAGCAGTGGGCCTTGCTAACGTTAGCGTTGACCGGTCAACAAGTCAAAGGGTCAGTGGGTCCCACTGGTCAGCCTCACCCCGAGGCTGACAGGTGGGGCCCTAGGTCAGGCCGGGTAAAAGAAAAAGAAGAAGGGGTCATGGCTCGGTTTTGGGCCCAAAGGTGTTGGGCCGGCTCATTCGGCCCAACAAGGCTCGGCTTGGCTTCACGGGCCAGCTCGGCCCGCGGCTCAGCAGGCCGGCTCGGCCTAACAGGCTGGCCCATGGCCCATCGTTCTCCCCCCTCTCTCTGACGAAACAGGCCCAGGGGCAGCGCCCCACGCTTCCCCCGACAAGCGAGGCCTGCTTGTCGGTCTCCCATCGGATCTGGTGTGGCAGTCAGATCCAGTGCGGCTCGACCTAGGGTGGCCTCGTGCGTGTGTGTCCCCGCATGCATGTGGTGTGCGTCCAGTGTGTGTTCGAGGGAATGCCCGAGAGGGTTTGGCCATGATGCGAACGCGATATCGCGGCTGCGTTGCGTGGTCACCGCGCACGGCAAGGCCGTGGTGGGGTCATGGCGCGGCGTCAACGGCGGTGGTGCGGCCGTGGCTCGGGTCTCGTGGGGTGCGCACGCACGCACGCGAGTCCTGGCATCCCAGGGCCGCGGCGTGGCCGTGCCGTGCGCGGGGTGCCGGCATCCCGGGCCCGTGGCACGACGCGGCAGTGATGGGGCGACGACGACTGCGGTGTGGATGAGCGGCGCGACGGGCTCCTGCACAAGGGCGGCTTGATGGCCGGAAGGGGGAATGGGGAATCCTAGGGCTAGCTAAGGAGGTCTCTTCGGCATCGCCGGCAGCACGAGGGAGACGGGATAGGGCGGCGACTCTCACCGGTGGGCTCACTAGAAAGGGGCCTGGCGCGGTGGCGGGTTGGAGCAGGTGGGTCGGGGCCGTGCAGGGCGCGCGGCTGCGTCGACGTCATCGTTCTGGCACAGGCCTGGTGGAGGTGCTCTGGTGCGGCGGCGTCGTCCCCCTCCTCGCGATGCTCCCTCTCCTCTTCCCCCTTCTCCTCCTCTTCCTCCCTCTTCTCCCCTTCTGGTGTGGCGACAGCGCAAACGGGAAAAGCAACGGGGCGGCTAGGGTTTTGCGGCTGCGGCTTGGGCTTCTTATACAGGGCGCTAGGGCTGGGGTGCAGCTGCGGCCGGGGAATCTCGGCGTCCGGGCCGGGACGCGTGGCGGCATAACGGCGGTGCGGCACGGCTCGGTGGCCGACACGGGAGGCGCGGCGGTTTTGCTCCCGTGTCGCGAAGCAGGGACAGGCGAGGCGCGGGGCAGGCCGGTGACGCGAGCGGGGTAGCGCAGCACAGGCGAAAGAGGAAAAGCGCGGCGGTTAGGCGCCTTGTCGTGGGGCGGAGCGAGCGGAGCCGGGGAGCGCTGCGGGGTGTCGCGGGGCGCGGCGAGAGGAGGAAGGGAAAGCTGACAAGCGGGGCCCCGCTTGTCAGCTGCCCCGGGCGGAAGGCGAAGGGGCGCGGCGAGGAGGTCGGCTGGGTCGAGCCGTAGCGGCCGTGGGCCACGTGGCCTGCGCTGTGCGGTGGGAGAAAAGAAAGAGAGAAGCTAGGCCGGGCCGTGCGCGTGTGGGCCGGTGGGCTGCAGGGCCAAGTAGATTTAGGTAGTTAGTATTTGAATTTGAATTGGCCCATTCATATTCAAATTTCACTCAATTGATTCAAACAAATTTGGAAGCAATTCAAGTAAAATCCAATCAACAATTTTAACAAGATAATTTGCAAGTAAATCCAAAAAACTTCAAATAATCACACTAACATCTTAATGGTACTTAGTTTAAAAATGTTACGTTAAATTTACTACGATTTTGAGATGGAGGGAACTTATACTAATATTTGGAACTAGCTAAGGCACATACACGAAAACGAAAATTTTTTGAAAATTCACAATTTTGCACATTGACAACATTCCGGAAAAATTCAGGATGTTACAGCAGCCTACTAGGGCAGAGTGCAAACGCCATTGGTTGGTGGTGCAGTGTTGTCTGTCGCCTCGAAGAGCCTGCGCCTCACTGCGTATGCGTTCGACAGAGAACAGGCGAACTGGTTGGTTTGGTTGGCCGGTGTGTGTTTCCCGCGCGCTTCTTCTAGCTAAGCTAGCTCTCTGCTGCCAAGCGCCAAGCGCTGCGTGCAAGGAAATTAAAGGAAGCAGCAGAAAAGTTGGCCCCAAATAAAGTTGTCCGGTGATATGAGATACGGGGACCGAGAGACGGGATGCGCGCAGACGACGGCGCGCAGGGCCGACACGACGCTGCTCGTAGGTCGTAGCGTGATCGACTCTCCGAGTGGGACACAAGTAGTTGACCCAGATCCATGGCAGCAGGCCGGCGCCCGTATCTTGGGCGGCTGCGGACTTGTGGTGTGGATGCGGCGCGTCGTCCCACGCCATGGCCGCTGACGCCGGTGGACGACCGAGGAGCTCCGTTTGGCGCTCAGTTGCGTTTGCGTGCACGCACCGGTGCGAGGGTTCGTTGGTTCACGAGGGCGGGCGCGGAGAGGAGGGCCCGCGCGGCGGGAGCGGGACCACGCACGACACACCAACGTGCAGCCGTGCGCAACCGGTGGGGATGAGAGGGAGAAGAGAACCCTTAAAAGTAGAAAGTAGAGATTAGAATACAATAAAAAATGATTCATTTTTTGCGCATCTTCGGGTGCGTTCAAGGGACATATCTCTTTATGGTTTAGGCTCCTTCGCGAAAGGTTCACAACCTTTCATGAAAGGTCATGTCTATCCACTAAGAGGTGTGTCTCTATGAAGTGGTGCAAACTAATTGATCACTAATATAAATTTAATTCTAAAACTCCCTCTTGATCAATTAGCTCCTTGTATGTTTCATGTAGTATTTGTTCAATCATCCTTCACTATTATATGGGAAAAACTCTTCCAAAAATCCTATAGGAAAAATTTGAGGAGAAACCAAACTGTATATTAATATGCTATTAATACTCCTTTAAAACCCATTGGAAAAATAGGAGAAAATGATATAACATGTATAGATTATTGTCTTATCGTAAACTCGCATAACAAAACCTCGAAAGGAGAGATTCATAAGCAAGTTTGGAGACCAATAATATGATCTGTGTATCATATACGAATAACCTCCCCCAAGCCCAATGGGAAAATATAAGGAGGAATAAAATGTCCTTTGATACCTTCTTAAAAACCCTTGTAGGGAAAACAGAAGATATGATATGCAATATATCCTGAATACCACCTTTAAAAATCCTGTGGCGAAAATAGAAAATATGACATATTTTCTTATATTGATATTGCCTTATTAAAAGCTCTGTGAGAAATCGTTGCGAGGAAAAACTCATATAGGGAAAAAGAGTACAATATGATGTTTAAATAGGTTATAACTTAAGGAGAGTCTCCGCTGAGCCTTGCAAAAATAAAGTCATTGTCTACCGACTTCAAAATTACATTTCTAGAATGTAGTAGTTGGTAATAACTTCTCACAAGATTACCTTATCATCTAATTTTATACTACTTTTGTATAACCTTATATATCTAAGCAATACAAGTCATATTATCTTTGTATATAATCTAAATGATTTAAAAGAATCACAATTAATCATTCAATAAAGTTATACATATTTATGTAATGCTTTGAAATGATAGATCAAGTTACCATTAGAATCTATTTTCATAATTCCAATGAAAATTTCACTACAATAACATCAGTCAATAGCCTAGCAATATGAGGATTAGTTAGTCAGTATCTTGGTATCCCACTTTTATCACATCATAATTTATTCATGAAAAATCAAAATCTTTCGGTACCATTTGATATATGTTTCATCACATCATAATTTATTCATAAAAAATCAAAACCTGATATATGTGGATATCCTCTTTTAACTCCCATTCAGTAGGACGGTTGACGTACGTAGCACCGTGCGTGAGCACGTTATGATCGACCTAGATTTCGGCACGTCGCAGTTGCAACCGCCCATTAATCGTGTTCCCTGTCGCTTTGAAGGTTCTGCAATGGTGGAAGAGACCCTGTGTGGATCACGTGCAGCCAGTAGTATACATTATATAAAAAGGAAGGCAAATCTCATAAGAAAACCAGGCCAGAGAAGCAGACCATTTACACTACTTGCTCACGTTGCCCTTGGGCAAGGTTTGGAGATGCCCGCACCTTCCCCTACCCACATCCATAAATTAATTACCCAAACATTATCCTCCCAATCATTTACACGCCTTCACGGTACAATTGTCTAGCGTAAAAGAAAATATTTTTCTATCCAAATCCAAGGATACAGCCTACTTATAATTTCTTTGGCAATATGTTCACCAGTGTGGGGTATCTCTACATGTGCAGATCCTATCAGCCTGCTGTGCAAATTCCACTCGTCATCAATATAGTATGCTGTGATACTCATATAACCACTCATTTCAGTATGAGTCCACATGTCAGATGTTAAACTGAATCGACCTGGTTGTTTCTCAAACAGTTGGTACACTTTCAACTTCTCCTCCTCATAAATCCTCATGCAATCATCCTTTAGTGTAGTTCTATGTACCAGTTTGAATGAAGGTTGCAGATTATACAGGAATATTCTGGTATAGTAGTGTTCAGACATTAAAAGAGTATCCATGAGCAAGAACCATTCTGGAAAAACGTCGCGACTGCGTTGCTGATCAAAGATAGGAATATTCAACTTTGGATTACCAAACTTTCTTCTGCTTGATAAGTGAAGCTTAGGACACACTCCAATGTGGTACTTCAAGTGGTTTGTTCCAGCTCTATTACCAGCTACAAAATCTTTTTTACAATGCTTGCATATTGCTTTATAAGTACCATCATCTAACATAGTCAACTCGAATTCTTTCCAGACATTTGACCTCAGTTCTTTATTAGCAAGCAAAGTTTCTGTACTAACATCTTCCTCTAAATTTGGTTGTATCAAACTAGAAAAGTAAAAGGAAGACATATTCAGCAGTGGACAGCAGGAAAGTCATAATACACAAGGAACTAAAATTGAAGTGATTGAATTTAAAGTATAAGAAAAGCAGCTGTGTGAAAAAGAATCCTTACTTGAGGTTGACACCTTCAGAGCATAAGTTAATTGAGCTGTTTTCCCTCTCTTCTGTGCCATCCGAGCTTCCAACAATCCCATGAGAGCCCATCCCATGAGCTTCCATTTAGCCACTGCATACAAAACTTAATAGCCATTGCATATCCCGTTCATAAGCTAACATATTCAGAGATTAATAGCAACCTTCAGAAGCAACTCTACTGGATCTATATTATCCAAAGTTCAAGATTAATAGCATCTGGTGCAACACATGGCTCATGTGACCGTATTATCCAAAGCTTTTGTGATGCTCGTGTAATCATTTTGTCTAAAAAAGTGTGGATTGGACTTGAGTCCCCTGGTACAAAGCATGCTATTGGCTGGTCTATCCCTACCCATATTATCTCTAGAAAAGTGTATAACCATGCAGCGAGGGAATCTGAAGGGGAAGGAATTAGAGAGCACTTGCTCGTACCTGCTACTAGAACAAGAAGCACAACTCCTATTTTGGATCTGGATAGATCGAGCCCTGCGTAGCCAAGAGTAACAAATGTTGGACCAATTACTCAAATCGTTTGCTGTACTGACGGAAATTGAATCAGGAGCAGAAGAATCGAGAATCAGAATTGGATGGAGAAAGAAGGTGGAAGACAAAAATCACGAGGAAGAAGATGAGGAGTCTGTACCGGTGGCGATTGAGGATCGGACGACGATGCCAGCCTCGCAGGTCTCCTCAACAACGGCCTCACGGACTGGCCCTTCGCAGTGATGGGAGAAGCCTCGCGAGGTCGCCCGCGGTGGCGGCGGCGGCCAGCGGCCGGGATCCCTCGCAACCTAGAGTTTGGGTAACGGGGAAGGATGGATAACTAACAGCAATACCCTCCCCAAACCCTCCTCACAAATGGATATATCCATCCCCTACCCGTTTGAGATAGGTACGTCCGTACCCTACCCATTTGTCGCGGATGTGGGTATAGGCAACGGGTTCAGATATCCAACGTCAAAGTGACTACTTGCCTAACCAGGACCGCGTGCGTGCATGCATGGACAGGATAGGGACAGCCCGTCAGCCCGGGCCGGTGGCCGTACCAAAATGATAAAAGGACGGGTACACGGTGGGATGACACACATCTACCCATTACCGGCCGGAACCTCCGGTTAGTACCGGTTCTTCGGTACTGATTGGGCGGTATTAAACTAGCATGCATTGAATATCCGTTACTAAATGCCGTATTTAGTACCGGCCGGTAACACCAGCACGTACTAAACTGCTCCCCATGCAGAGCAGTTGGGGCGGTAGTTCAGCCCGTTACCAGCGGGTACTAAGTTTGTTTTTTTATTGTTTGATTATTTTTTTCTTTTCTTTTCCTTTTTAGTTTTAATTAGTATTCGTATTCATATTCTATCCGTATCCATCTACGTATAGCTAGCATTCATATTCGTATTCGTATCTCGTATAGCAAAAACTACATATATATTAATTATATATATACATACAATTTATATACACTTCAAATATTATACTTAGGATCAAATAAGTAGCCACATATGTTTATACAGTTCATTACAAGTACTTTAAATATTACTCTTGTTCATCGTCTTCCTTATTTTCATCCAATTCACCCACGCTTATCCTATAATCGGCATAAAATTCACCGGCGGGATTTATCACCTCATCCATCAGGAATCCACAAAGTGATTCTTGAATTGCCCTCACTCTTTCCGGTTCAATGAGGTCTTCTTTTATTTTTCAAAACCGTCACATACAAACATCATTATTTTAAATTCATACATGTACCTAATTAAATGCAAGAAATTGTTATTAATTTGATACGTACATCAAAATCTTTTTCTGTCATTTTGTTTGGGCCGGTAAAGTCGTGGATCCACTCACATACGTAATAGCCACATAAGTTATTTCCTGCCACCTATCTCATACACTGTATATAGATGGGTTATAAAATATGCATGGTGTTTAAAGAAATGACGCTAGGTGTGCGAATTGTATTCATACCGGAAAGTCTATCTTGATATAAAGATCACACGGCGTGTCTACAACTCCTATGTGCTTTTTGATGAAGCGAGCCCATGCCTTCTGGATGATGTCTATGAAGTTTTGATATTGTGTTATTGGTGTCCTCTTTTCGTCGAACACCACAACTCAGGCTCGATCAATCTCGATACTGAGCAAGATCCAGTAAAAGCTGTTGATACACATATACAGATTAAGTGTTGGATATACTTATTATCAAATTGAAGGGATGAAAATAGAGTAGAAGTGCTCACTTGAAGTTGTATTGCAATAGAATGAATGTACAAGTATGCTGCCTATCCAAGATCCTAAATATATTGTTCTCGGTCCGATTTGGCCATTTGTTTACACTATTCTCATTTATAACATACAGGTCCATGAAGCCGATATGATAGTATCCCCTTTCTTCGATATTCTTTCACCTTCATTCTAGACGATATAAAAAAAAGGGATGAGAAAGCACATAAGTAGTTGAGCTATAATATAGAAATGAGAGGAAATACTTACATAAGAAATACACTGACGAGGGACTTATTCAGGGCGTCTTGATGGTATAGAAACCAAAGACTCTCAAACTCGATCCATACGTCAGCTAGCCCCTGATGTAAATTGCTATCTTTAACCCGAGCTGCGAACATTACGTCTCCATCTGCAGTGGCCCTTATGTACCATTCATGCAACTCACGCGTTCTCATTGGTAGCATGTTCAGCAACTCAGGCCACATAAGAGGTTCCCCATTACAAATGGTTTTTTTTCCTGCCCCTGGGTGAATTGGGATTGGAACCTCCCCTCGGAGTTGAGCTTTTGTGAGTTTCGTTTCCACCACAAACTCGGCTGTAGCTTCATCCTCTTTTGAAAGCACTTGGAGTGGAGGTATCGATTGTTGGGGTTGTTCTCCGAGCTGGGGAATGATTTTGACCCGACAATTACTCTTCTTCTGATATGACTTTGCGATTGAGCAGTCGTAGTCTGACAGTGTTTCTTTCTCCCTTAGTTGGTAGATGGTTACGAAGAACTTCTGCCCGGCTGGATTCACTGGTTGCTTCGGCTTAGACTTCCTTGGCACGAATTGTTCTTGAACCTCCTTTTTCATATGCTCATTCAATTCCTCTTTAGTCATTTCGTATGCTAACTTCAGAGGTGGAGGATTCTCTTTCTTCTTAGCTGGGTTATTCTTCGCCTTAGGAGGTGGTGGTGGTGGGACCCAAGCCTTTGCGTTCTTCTTCGCCTTAGGAGGTGGCGGAGGATTCATGCTGGGGTCCCTTGGAGTGGGTGGTGACTGCGGATCCATGCTGGGATCCCTTTGTGCGGGTGGTGATGGCGGGCCCATGCTAGGGTCCCTTTGTGCGTGTGGTGACGGCGGACCCATGCTGGGTGTTGGCGTTGGTGATCTTGGCCCTGGGCTTTGAGCCAATGCTGTGGGTTTTGTGGCTCCTTGCGGAAATCTTATGTAGCGTTTGTTCCAACAGATCCAAGTGTGGAGCGCATGTTGTAGTTCCTCTTCTCCATCGTCTCCAAGGATCTCGAGGTCGAGGTCTTCCCATCCTTT
The DNA here is from genome assembly GCF_002211085.1 of Panicum hallii. Classification (NCBI taxonomy): domain Eukaryota; kingdom Viridiplantae; phylum Streptophyta; class Magnoliopsida; order Poales; family Poaceae; genus Panicum; species Panicum hallii. The sequence continues at coordinate 22,378,164 of NC_038045.1, read as the reverse complement.
CTCGACTAGGTCAACCATGACTCTAGCATATCCTTCAAGAATCGGCACGCCATGAATTGTTCCGCCTTGGACAGGTACTTCAGCAATATCGTGAGCCACTAAGTTGACCTTTTTCCTCTGCTAATAAAGAAGCTCGCAGGGGGTCCTCATGGTGATGTCGTCCATAGGGTAACATTGTTGGTTGTCCACAACCATTTCAGTTCGGTCTCCGCTGGCCGGATGCTTCGTGGAAGCGATGCTACTACGGCGTTGAGAGCCGGGGCTGCTCTCCATATTAGGAGCTGAAGGAGCTTCTTGTAGTCATTGGCTAGCTGCCATTGCACCTTCAATCGAAGCTACTCATTCTTATAGAGCATGCATCTTCTCTTCCTGTTCAACCTTCCTTCTGCATCGGCTTTGATAAGTGTCGATATCTGCACTGAAGCCATGCATCCATGGAAGTACGCCCATGCCTCGGACACATCCTGTGTGTTCTGGTGTCCCAAGAGCGTACGTCAGCTCGTCTTTCTCTATGTCAGGCTTCAAAATGCCTTTGGCAACGGCCTTTAGTGCCAAATGGAGCCTATCGGCCACTTCTCTTATTCGATCGGTAGTCATGAACGATCCATCTTCCATGTTTAGTGTGCCTCCATAAGCATAGAAGAAATACTTTGCTCACAATGGCCAATTGAAAGTCGCCGGTCTGATTCCTCTTGCCATTAGGTCTTCTTCCATCTTCTGCCATTTCGGAATCGCCGAAGAATAACCTCCTTGGCCAAGATGATGGAAGTGCTTCTTCTTGCTTGCATTATCTTTGTTCCGTCTTGCTCGCTCCTCGCTTTTCTCGGACAACTTGTACTGCATGAATTCATCCCAAAAAGGACATTGCTTCTTGTAGTTATTCTCAAAGTCTGGCGTGAGGCCCTTTTTGATGTAGTCTTTATTCAAGTTTTTCTTGAAAGTCTGGAAAGCAATAGGCATCTTCTTCATGACCCAATCCTTCGAGACTTTCTCTTTGTCCTTTGGAAAATTGAAGTGCAGTTTCACCTCTCTCCATAACATTTCCTTCTCCGTGTCGAGGATGATGTCTTCCATAGTTTGTAGCTAATGGGGATATTTTCCAAGATAAAATATCCACATTGATTGACCAATGTCCTGTCAACACCGTTGGGAGCCATTGGTTCACCGTCCTCTTTCAATAAGGTGATGTTGGTACGCCCCGCCATCTTTTTCTTTGAGCCTCATTTCAATTTTTGCTTCCTCGATCCAGTTGCTTGGAAAATATCTATTAATACGCGCATTTCATACATAGAGAATTCATATATATATATATCATGTTAGTTTAGATATCATTTCATATATGCATGAATTTCATATACCTCGGCTTGAACCTATTCTTGAGCAATTTCCATCTGCTCATCATCGCCATCGCCAGTATCGTTGCCGTCATCCTCGGGTGCATCATCTTCGAGGGACAGTGGGTTATTGGTACATGCTCGAATTACATTGTGAAGGAATTCCTTGTCATCATCAATAGGACTCATTTCGATTCCTGTGCCAACAAAATATGCAATGTCTATAATATTCTAATATATTCAATAATTTCTACTATTCCCTACATTTTTTACCTTCTTCTACAATATTCTACAATTTTCTACCATTTTCTATAATATTCTAAAAATTTCTATAATTTCCTACAATTTTCTACTATTCCCTACAATTTTTCACCTTCTTCTAAATATTCCACACTATTCTACAATATTCTAAAAAAAATACATTTTTCTACAATATTCTACACTATTCTACAATTTTCTATAATTTTCTACCACACTTACAAAATTAAATAAAAATGAAAAAAGGCTGACGTTAGCACATTGTAGTGCTGACGTCAGCGTGGGGCTTATGTCAGGGGAGCGCAGGGACGCAATGGCGCGAGCGAGGGTGGCAGGCGGCCGGGCGTGGCGGCGGCGGGCGCGCGTGGAGGCCAGCGGCCGAGGGCGTGGCTGCTCCGGGTGTGCGTTACGACGTTGGGCTCGTGTCTCGGCGGCAGGGTGGCGTGCGTGGCGGCTAAGGTCGACAGTGCAGGACCGGGGCCGGTGCTTCGGGGCGGTGAGGGGCCACGGCATGGCAGCGCAAAGGCCGGGCGCGGGGTAGGGCGGCACGCCGCGGGGAGGTCGGGCTGCGGCGGCCGGCCGGGATGGGGATGAGGCGGAGCGGCGGCCGGCAACGAAGACGAGAGGGCCCGGGACTCAATTGACGCCAAGTCCTGTGCGCTATATATAGAGCAGCCTGTTTAGTACCGGACCATGGCTATGCCCGGTACTAAACTGTAATCTCCGTTTAGTACCGGGCAGAGCCACGGCCCGGTTTAGTAAACTTCGCAGTTTAGTACCGGGCAATGCCTCGGTTCGGTACTAAACTACCTCCACTGGCGAGAAATTTTGGTGGAGGCAGTTTAGTACCGGGCGATGCTTCGGCCCGGTACTAAAGAGCCAAATTTTGATTTATTTTATATCTTGCATTATAGGTGTTTTAGATATTTTTTATGTGTAATAAATTAACTTAAGGCACAAAAAATACAAATATATAATATTTTGAGCATGCAAAATTATAGTATTATATAGTTTACATCACTTGGTCATTCTATGCACTTAATTCAACATATTGATTCCAAATTGCCTTTTATATGTGTTTTAAATATTTTTTGTGTTTAATAGATTAAATATAGGTGCAAAAAAATGCAAGTATATAATATTTTGAGCATTCAAAATTATAGTATTGTATAGTTTACATCACTTGGTCACATGACATATATTTCTATGCACTTAATTCAACATATTGATTCCAAATTGCCTTTTATAAGTGTTTTAAATATTTTTTCTGTGGAATAAATTAAATATAGGTGAAAAAAAATGCAAATATATAATATTTTGACCATATTGTCCGAATAGTATCGTTATTCGAAAGATACGACAACATACATTCCAATAGAACATAACGATTACACAAAACTACTCATCATTATTTAATGGAACATTGATAATCTTCCGTTTGATGAAGGTCCCTTGGTTGTGATCGCGGCGTAAGTATGGATCATCCTCTTTGGATAACAGGATGCTGGGGTCAATATTGACTGAGAATGGAGGAAGGTCATTAAACTGATCAAAATTTTCTAACTTGTCCGAAATATCTTCAACTCCAATATTTTTTTTTCCTGAAAGAACTATGTGGTGTTTTGGCTCATCGTTCTTGGATTTGCTTGACATATCCTTCTTAGGTTTGCTTGAGATGTCCTTCGCATAGAAAACCTATGTCACATCCTTGGTTAGGATGAATAGTACATCTTTATATCCAATCTTTTTGAAGTCCACTATTGTCATTCCATACCGGTCCGTCGTTATGCCTCCTCCATCTCGATTCACCTATTGGCAGCGAAACAAAGGAATCTTCTAAGGTTCATAGTCCAGTTCCCATGTCTCTTCTATGACACCATAGTAGCTGTCCTTTTTTCCATCATTGCCTATTGCATCTATACGCACACCACTATTTTGGTTCGTGCTCTTTTCATCTTGGGCTCTTTTCATCTTGCCTATTCCCTATTGCATGATTGTGATTGATAGTCCCCTAGCCAACCATTGAATTTGTTCATCAATCGTGCCGTCACCTATGAATTTTCATCTGAGCCAAACAAAAAAGGTATCTATATGATGATGTGTGATCCAGGTCTCAAACTTGGCCGGGTTTTCAGACCGTACAATATTCATGTGCTCCTCCATATATGGAGTCACTAGGGATGAATTTTGTAGAACCGTGAAGTTTGCTTTGCGGATTTTATTGTCAGGGATATGCATATTAGATTTCTTCCCTAGTGTGCCTTTTCCCTTCAGTCTCCCTTCATGGCGTGACATGGGAACCCCAATCGGACTGAGATCATCAATAAAGTCAACACAAAACTCAATGACCTCCTCTATTACGTAGCCCTTGGCGATACATCCTTCTGAATGAGAAGGATTGCGAACATACTTCTTTAGGACTGTCATGTATCTCTCAAAAGGGAACATATTGTGTAGGAATATAGGGCCCAGAATGTTTATCTCTTTCACAATGTGAACGAGGAGATGTGTCATAATATTAAAGAACGAAGGTGGAAACACCATCTCAAACCTGACAAGACATTAGACCACATCACTCTGTAGCTTTATGAGCTTATTTGGATCGATTGCCTTCTGTGAAATTTCATTGAGGAAAGCACATAGCTTCATGATCTCCAATCTTACATTCTCTGGTAGAATACCCCTAAGTGCAACCAGAAGCAATTGTGTCATCAGGATGTGACATTCATGAGACTTTAAATTTGTGAAGTTCTTCTCTTTCATATTTATTCTTCCTTGTATATTCGAGGAGTATCCGGATGGTACCTTCGTACTGTTCAAGCAAAATCAAACATGCTTTCCTTCTCCTCTTTGCTGAGAGTGTAGCTAGCAGGATGCAAGTAGTGTTGTCCATTGTCTTGCTTTTCATGACGTAGGTCTTCTTGTTGTTTTATTTGTTTCAGGTCACGCCTTGCTTCGATTGTATCTTTTGCCTTCCCATACGTACCCAGTAAACCGAGCAGGTTCACACAAAGATTCTTCATCAGGTGCATCACATCAATTGTATTGCGGACCTCTAATACTTCCCAATAAGATAGCTCCCACAATATAGACTTCTTCTTCCACATTGGTGCATGTCCATTTTCATCATTCAGAACTTGTTGGCTGCCATGGCCCTTTCCAAACACTACATGCACATCCTTTATCATCGAGAAAACATGCATTCCTTTATGGAACATAGGCTTAGCATGAGTTTCTGGTTCCCCTTTAAAATGTTTCCCTTTCCCTCTTAAGGGGTGATTGAGGGAAAGAAATCGACGATGGCCCATATACACGACCTTCCGACAATTTTTAAAATAAAAGCTTTTGGTTTCTTCTAGACAGTGGGTGTAGGCCTGGTATCCCATGTTCGACTGTCTTGACAGGTTACCATGTGCAAGCCAATCATTGATGGTTGTGAAAATTAATGCTTGGAGGTTGAAAGTCTCCTATTTGTACTCATCCCACACATGTACACCTTCTTTCCGCAACAGTAAAAGTTCATCAACCAACGTTCTTAGGTACACGTCAATATCATTGCCAGGTTGTTTCGGAGCTTGGATAATCACCGGCATCATGATGTACTTCCACTTCATGTATAGCCAAGCAGGAAGGTTGAACATGAGTCACAGGCCATGTACTGTGACTGCTGCCCCACTGGCCGAATGGATTCATTCCATCCGTACTGAAACCAAACCTTATGTTCCTTGCGTCGTTATCAAAATCTGAAAATTCTCTATCCATGTTTCTCCACTGCGACCCATCTGCGAGGTGTCTCAGCATCTGATCCTACTTACGCTCTTCTTTGTGCCACCGCATTGTCGGTGTTTAACCGGCTGCCCACCGAGGGATATGCCCAAGGTGGTAAGTTTTGGGTGAGGAGACGCCGAGATCAGGAACTCGAAGGTGCAAGGAACACAAGACTTAGACAGGTTCGGGCCGCACGGAGCGTAACACCCTACGTCCTGTATGGTTTGTATTGCCTTTGATGTAGATTGACCTAATGATCTTCTATTTTGAGGGGGGTCCCTGACCTCTCTTGTATACCCGAGAGGTCAGAGTTACAAAGGTGCTAACCAACTCCCGTCGAGGAATCACACCAGAACATATCTCGAGTAGATCCTCTCCGTGTTGGTTAGCTCTATCTCCTATTTAAATGGGATAAACAAGAGATAAACAAAATGAATAAGAGATAAGACGGGCTTAATCTCTTAAACTTCGTAATGTGCCCAGCCCGGTGGCCCCGGGTCTGACAAGCCCCCGAGCTCTTCGTAGCTGAGTACTGCAGGCTTATCGAGTACTTTCGAAGCAGTCTTCGACTTCTTCTGAAGCTTCGTCTTGAAGTCCTTCTTCGAGTACTTCCTCGGCTGCATCGAAGCTATGAGGTGCTCATGCCCCGAATTTTATTTCTGCTATGGTGTGCGATTGAAAAAATCGCACTCCATATGGAGTAGCCCCTGAGCCTAAGGTTGAATCGGAGAATCAAGCTGAGGGTCCCATTAATCTATAATCCTCCTTATCCTTCAAAGAAATTTGAAAAATAAGTAGTCGATGCCACGTACCCCGCAGCCCCCGAGCCTTGAATCCAAATCCGACAAAATTGGATGTAAGGGTCCAAAAATCATGGCATACAGGCTAAACAATGACACGTTAAAGGAAGACCAAAGTGATGATACGAATGATGTAATTGGACCAAAGATTCGAAAAACCCCTTTTTTCGGGCTAATTAGCCCTTAAAAAATGATTAATTGAATATTTAATCCAATCAGACCACCAAACGACCCCTCACCTTCGGAATATTCCACAAAACGACTCTTGAACTTCAGAACAGTAACTTTTCCCCATCCCGCTGGTTACTTAACCCCGCGGCAATAGGAGGGAAAATTGCGCTTTCAGTCCGCATTCCGCCAAAAACCGCCAAAACCCCAATCTGAGCCAAACGCCGCCGCCTTCCCCCCAAGAAAACCTCCCACTCCGACCTCCCCACCCCTCTCCCCGCAGCCCCCGAGCATCTCGTGGCCGGCGCGTCGGAGATGGCGTCCAAGAAATCAGAGATCGAAGAAATGAAGAAGGATGCGGAGCCATTGACGACGGGGTGGACACACAGTAAGTGCTCCCTCAACAATCTGAAAAAATTGGTTTTCGAGAGGTTGCTGCAAGAGAAGAACCTTGTCAACTGGCGCCCCTCGTTCCGTGAGCCCTTTCCCATGGAGAATGTCGACGAAATCATCACATTCTTCCATTTTGCCGAACGGGGATTGGCCCTCCCCACTTGTTCCTTCTTTCGTGGCCTTCTGTACTACTACGGGCTTGAGCTCCATCACCTCAACCCGAATTCCGTTTGCCATATTTCTATTTTCATCCATTTCTGCGAAGCATTTCTCGGAATCGAACCCCACTGGGATCTATTCCGCTTTCTCTTCCGCGTCAAACCCCAGCCGACCACAAAGAAACTTGCCGTGGTGGGGGGCACCGGCATCCAACTGCGACAGCAGGCCGGCGAAAAGTACCTTTCATATAAATTCCCCTCAAACCTTCCTGGATGGAAAAACCTATGGTTTTACATCGAAAACCATGCTCCCCACCTGCCGACGAAGTCGAGCAGACCGCCCGTGGTGAGGGGGGAATGGAACCTTGAACCCTCCGGCATGGAGATGATACAGGTCAAAGAGCTACTGGAGGCCATCGAGGCACAGAAGAAGGAGGGGGTGACCGGCGCCTCCGTCATGTTCTCATTTTACAAGCGCCGCGTCCAACCCATCCAACAGCGATGTTGCCTGGGCTTCGAGTACACCGGCCCCGCTGACCCTTCTCGCATGTGCACAGAGGAGGTGCCAGACGAAGTCGCGCTCCAGCGGGTTCAGCGGGTGCTGCTGGACGTAAACACCGTGCCGTATGTGCCCACCTTATACTCCGCGCGAAATCCGCCCCCGCCGGTAAGTATTCAACTTCTTTCGCTGAAGAAATCGGCTACTGCGCCGGTACTAAACTGAAGAAATTCCTGCAGGGACACTCGGAGCTGTACTGCAGCTACCCGCCGCAGCCGGACCTCCCCCGAGCGTATCACCTCCTTCCTTCTGCAGCCACGGCGGCCAAGAAGGCTCTCCTTGCTACGGCTCAAAGCCACAGCGAGTCCGCCGAAGGCGTGGACTCGCCAGCGGGGGAAGAAGCCGAAGGAGGTCCGCGCCCTGGTGCCGCCGTTGCCACCAAGACGGCTCGCCTCGTTGCGGTTCAAGGCAGCAGCGAGTCCACCGAGTGCGTGGGCTCGCAGCCGAGCGAAGGAACCGGAGGGGAGCCGCGCCGGGACAACTCCTCCGACCAGAGCGTGGAGTTGGCCGGCGCTCTGCCACCGGTGCCGAAGGGCCAGCGCCAGGTGCGCAAACGCAAGGCCCAAGAAGTCGAGTCCTCCAGGTATGGAATTGCTGTTTTGTCCAGTTGCAAAGTTTCCATGATGCTGAGTACTGACAGCGCCCCCTTGCAGTCGCCCTGCTCTGCCACCCGGGACTGAACCCGAAGTGGTGGAGGCAGGCCCCTCTGCCGCCGCGGCGGTGACAATCGCCGTGGCAGGGACCCCTCCATCGGCCGACCAGGCCTCACCATCAGCAACGGGCGTTCCCCGACGGGCCTGGCGGGTGAAGAAGGCTACCAAGAAGAAGTCGACACTGTAAGTTTTCTTTCGATTGCTTGAAGATCCTGCTCGTGCCCACTTGGATAACGATGTTGTCGATGTCACCAGGGCTGCGAGCACCGTGCAACTCTGGCTGGAACCAGGCACGGCTACGGCGCCTGCCTCGGCTGCTGCAGCCCCCGAGCCCCCAGCGCCTGAGGGGCCGGTACCCGCAGAGGTGGCCCCTGAAGCGGATGCGGCGCTCCCCGACTTGCCGCCTCCCGAGCCCCGACAAGAGGGAGCCGGACCCAGTGGCGGGGAACAAGTCGAGATCCCTGATGCCGCTCATACTGATGGCACAGGTACGCGCTTACCCGCCCGCGGCTGGTTGCCGAGGTCTGGGCATAATGTGTTGACCACGTTGTGTGCTTGCAGGTGTCCAGCCGCTGCCACCCGGGGATGACGCCGGGCCCTCGGGGAGTCCCCGTGAGGTGTTGAGGGCCGGGTCAGGGCACCAGAACGTCATCACCACCGACCTGGTGGATGACCTCCTGCTGTCGGCGGAGAACCTGAAGACCTTCAAGAGCACCTTCAAGGAGCTATACGACTTCTCCATGGTAATACTCGGGTAATGTTCCAGATGTGCACGTTAGAGAGTTGTTGAGCACTCATTCTCCCCCTTTTGCGCAGCACGTGATCACCAAATCCCAGAAGAAGTCGGAGAAACTCCGCGCGGTCGTGAGTGACGCGCGAGAGCTAGCTGCCCTGGACAAGCACGTCTCCAAGGAAATCATGAAGAATTGCTATCTGCAGCGAGAGCTTGATATACTGAAGCAAGAAAGGACTCGAGAGACCTGGCTGCTCAAGAATGACCTGAAAAACATGGAGAAGGCCAACTCCGAGCTCCAACAACAGCTCAAGGAGCAAAAAGCAGAGTACCAGGAGCAGCTCAAGGCAGAGAAGAAGGCGCACCAAGGTAGGCCCTAGCTCCACTCGAGTACTTTCCCTCAGTAACTCCCCATTAGATGCTGAAGTGCCCTTGCCACAGAGCTTAGGAAAATAACGAAATACAAAGAGGAGCTGCTTACTGATGTGAAGAATATGCTGTATCGACGTACAGATGATATCGAAAGGCTGCAGAAGGTGATCAGCGACACTGAACGTCAATTCGTCGACTGCCTTCAGCAAGTCAAAGCGCTGAGCGAGAAGGACGAGCAGCAGCGCAAGGAGCTGGAGGACCTCCGGGGGCCACCCAGGAGCTGGTGGACATGGTGGATCCGCCAGAAGAAGGCGATGCAGGCCCGCGGCCCCTGCTGGAGCGACTCCGCGAAGCCCCGAAGAAGGTGCTCAAGTTCCTATCCGAGGCTCCGGTCGCGTGCGTGAGCAATGCGCTCGCCTATGTCAAGTCCTTCGTGCCGAACGCGCAACTGAGCATCTTCGCGCAAGGGATGGCAGTGGACTACACAGACGAGCGATTCGAAGAGTACTTACTAGAGGCCCAACCTGTAGCAGAATAAATTGTACATAATGTACTGTAGGATTAGGGTATACGAAACACTTAATCATTCTCGTATGTAAATGCGTCCCTCGACAACTCTACTTGTTTGCATATCTTAGCTGAATTGGGATCCAGGCTTACGAGACTCAAGTAGTAGGCGCGTCCCTGGGTGCAACGACCCGAAGGGCAGCTAGAATTCGTTTAACAAAGTAGCCACAACTCGATCGAGCGGGTCTAGACTCGTTAGGAAAGATCGCGAGCATTGTCGCGGGGTTGCCGTGCATAGGGCAAAAAGGGGACTACCCCGAGTACCGGGCCTCGGAGTGTAGTCGAGGAGCGCTCCTTCTGTGAGCGTGCTCTGCAAGCTAGGTAAGACCCGGACAGACAGATCAAACTTGCAAGGAGCGGGTGCGGGCAGCGCCGCGAGATTGCCATTCTTTTTTGGCAAAAACGAGACTGTTCTGAGTGCAGCCACTCAGAATGTAGTCGATGTAGCTCTTTATGCGAGCCGTTCCAACGTACTAGGTGTAGGCCAGTCGAACGGATCGACTGTGTTGGAAAAGGTGCGACCGCTGTCGCGTGCGACCATCGAAGGTCGCAGCGGAACTTGATATGCCGAGGGGTTAGCCGGAGCCGGGGGCTCCGTCAGAAACGGAAGTCGAAAGGAGATGACCGTGGCCGTGGCCCCCGCGTCATGCGCGACAAGAAGTCGATTTGTATGTATATATGTTTGTACGTGACACCTGCCATCGTGGAACTAAGACGGCATGTACAACCCGAGTTATGTGGCTCACGGCCTCCAAATTGATTCGGGGAAGAAAATCTTCTGAGCCCCCGGGGAATTAGCGATCACCGGGTCTCGACTTAAGTGTAGAACTTGCGCAGGTTTTGAACGTTCCAGGAGTTCGGGACTTCGCGACCATCGGGGAATTGTAATCGATAAGACCCTGGCCTTGTGACCTGCTTGACGACGAACGGGCCTTCCCACCTTGAATTGAGCTTGTGTAGGGCAGACTCATCCTGAATACGACGCAAGACCAAATCGCCGACGCTGAATGACCGCTCCCTGACGTTGCGATCATGGTATCGCCGGATCCCCTGCAGGTATCGGGCTGACTGAACAAGGGCGGTACAGCGAGCTTCCTCCGCGGAATCGAGCTCTAACTGCCGCGCCTCGTCCGCCTCACCTTCATTGTACATTTCGACCCTTGGAGACCTCCACATGATATCGGCTGGTAGGATAGCTTCGGATCCATACACGAGGAAGAAAGGTGTTTGTCCTGTGGCTTTGGACGGCTGAGTCCGAGGCCCCCAGACGACATGTGGTAGCTCATGCACCCATTTTCCTCCCTTCTTGCTGTTCTCATCATAAAGTCTCTTCTTGAGGCCGTCCGTGATCAAGCCGTTCGCCCGTTCGACTTGTCCGTTAGCCCTGGGGTGTGCAACCGAGACATATTTGACTTCAATGCAAGCATTCTCGCAGAACTCCCAGAACTGGTTCGCCGTGAAGTTTGACCCCAAGTCCGTGATGATGGAGTTGGGGAAGCCGAAGCGATGCATAATATCTGAGATGAAATCGATGACCCGGTCTGGCGTGAGCTTGGCTATCGGCTTGTACTCGATCCACTTAGTGAACTTGTCGATAGCCACCAGAACATGGGTGAAGCCGCCTGGTGCCGTCGTGAAGGGCCCGATCATGTCAAGGCTCCAACAGGCAAAAGGCCAGGATGGCGGTATGATGATGAGGCTATGAGCTGGGACATGCATCTGTTTGCCGAAGAATTAACAATTTTGGCACCTGCGCACGAGATCCTCCGCGTCGGTGACTGCAGTGGGCCACCAGAAGCCGGCCCTGTATGCTTTCCCAACCAGCGTTCTTGAAGCCGCATGGTTGCCGCAGACGCCTTCGTGGATCTCCCGCAGTATGTCGTAACCATCTTCCTTCGTGACACACTTCATGAGAACTCCTGACCGAGTGCCACGCCGGTAGAGCTTGCTGTTGACCAGGGCGAAGCCCTTGCTTCTTCGCAAGACGCGTACCGCTTCTGCACTCTTGGCGTCAATTCCCGCTGGTAGCCGTTGGTCTTGAATGAAGTCGATAAAGGCCGCTCGCCAGTCCTCCCCTAGCACCATAACCTCTCGATCGGGTTGTTGGGAACCCGAGTCGATGGTTACCTACGGAGAAGGCTTGATGGATGGCTGATCGAGCTCCTGGACGAAAACCCCCGGCGGGACTTGAGCGCGCGTTGACCCCAACTTGGACAGGATATCTGCACCAACATTGTGCTCCCGTAACACATGGTGAACCTCCAAGCCGGAAAACTTGCTTTCTAGCTTGCGCACTTCCTATACGTATGCATCCATTGTCTCCTTGTTGCAGTCCCATTCCTTATTGACCTGCTGAACAACAAGAAGAGAATCGCCATATACGAGTAGTCGCTTGATCCCTAGTGATATCGCCAAACGAAGCCCGTGAAGCAAGGCTTCATACTCGGCTTCATTATTGGATACCTTCCATAGGATCTGAAGGACGTACTTCAGTTGTTCGCCACGTGGGGAGATAAGCAAAACACCAGCGCCCCCGCCGTCGAGCTTGAGGGACCCATCAAAATACAAGGTCCAGTGCTCTGGCTTGTCCACTGGGGTTGGGACTTGATTCTCCCTCCACTCAGCCATGAAGTCGACTAGAGCCTGTGACTTGATTGCAGTGCGTGGCTTGAAGTCGATTGACAAAGCCCCCAGTTCCACTGCCCACTTAGATATGCGTCCCGTGGCATCTTGATTATGGAGAATATCCGCCAGCGGGAAATCCGTAATCACTGTGATCTTGTACTCATCGAAGTAATAGCGCAACTTTCTTGATGTAATTAGAATTGCATATAAGAGCTTTTGAACAGCTGGGTACCGTACCTTTGATTCGGAGAGGACCTCGCTGACGAAGTAGACAGGCCTCTGCACGCCAAACGCATGGCCTTCTTCGCCTCGCTCGACTACAATAGCACTGCTGACAACGTGGGTTGTCGCCGCGATGTAGAGTAGTAGGTCCTCTTCCAGTAGCGGAGATGTAAGGATCGGAGGCGGCTGGAGGTGAATTTTCAAGTCTTGCAGAGCCCGCTCGGCCTCCTCCGTCCATTGAAACTTGTCTTGGCGTTTTAGGAGCTTGAAGAAAGGTTGTGGCCGGAGCCTCCATATCAGTAATGGCAGTGATCTTTACAGGGTTGGCTTCGATGCCCCGGTTGCTGACGATGAACTCGAGCAACTTCCCTGAAGGTACTCCAAAAACGCACTTGGTGGGATTGAGTTTCCACCGATATCTGCGTAGACTGCTAAATGTTTCCTCCAAATCTACGATCAAGTTATCGGAATCCCTGGTCTTGATGACCACGTCATCCACATAGGCCTCAACGTTCCGGTGCAGCTGATCCGCGAAACACATCTGGATCGCACGCTGATATGTTGCTCCTGCATTCTTCAACCCGAAGGACATTGTTTTGTAGGCGTAAGTCCCGTACGGCGTGATGAATGCGGTCTTGATTTGGTCCTCCTCCTTGAGCGCAATCTGATGATACCCTGAGTAACAATCAAGAAAACAAAGAAGGACACATCCAGCCGTCGAATCGACGACTTGGTCAATGTGCGGCAGCCCAAAATGATCTTTTGGGCAATGCTTGTTGAGATCGGTGTAGTCAACACACATTCTCCATTCATTGTTCTTTTTCTTTACAAGGACGGGATTCGCTACCCACTCTGGATGGATTACTTTTTTAATGAATCCAGCCGCGAGAAGTTTAGCGATCTCCCGTTTAATGGCCTCACGCTTGTCGTGGGCAAACCTCCGCAGGCGTTGCTTCTTAGGCGTGGCCTTCGGGTGTACATTCAAAGCATGCTCGATCAACTCCCTGGGCACCCCTGGCATATCCGCTGGTTTCCATGCGAATATGTCTCGGTTAGCCCGAAGAAAGCTGACGAGCGCGAGTTCCTATTTGTCACCCAAGCCCGCACCGATGATGGCGGTCTTGGATGAATCTCCCCCCTGGAGCTGGATCATCTTGAGGGCCACATCGTCAGTCGACTGGATGCTCGACTTGTTGGCCTTCTTGGAAGGAATCTCCAGCCCGATCTGGGAGAGCTACTGTGCGACCGCGAGTACTTCTCCCGAAGCATCTGGCACGCGAGTAGTCGAAGCGTACTGGATCGCCTCCTGATTGCAGTCGTACGACTTCTTCAAGTCGCCGCGGAGGGTGAGCACTCCACCGAGTCCTGGCATCTTAAGAAGCAGGTAGACATAATGCGGCACTGCCATGAACTTGGCAAGCGCCGGACGACCCAGTATTGCATGGTAAGAAGAATCAAAAGTGGCCACCTCGAACTTGATGAATTCAGTACGATAATTCTCCAGCGTGCCGAAGGTGACTGGGAGGACCACCGTACCAAGCGGGTGCGCCGCATTACCTGGGACGATGCCGTAGAAGGGAGACTTGCTGGGAACCAGCATCTCCTTGAAATCCAGGCCCATCTTCTTCAAAGTGTTGACGAAGATGAGATTGAGCCCGCTCCCGCCATCGATGAGGACCTTGGTAAGCTTGACCTCCGCCACCATAGGGTCCAGGACCAAGGGGAACTTGCCAGGCTTGGAAAAGCTCATCCACTGGTCATCACGAGAGAACGAGATGGGGACCTCCGACCAACGGAGTGGTCGTGGTACCGCCGGCTCGATGGACAAAATCTCTCGGAGGAGCAGCTTCTGATCCCGCCTGGAACAGAAATCCTCGTCCCCCCGAAGATGACGTTGACCACCTTGGACGCATCCTGAAATTTCGGGTTGCGCCCGTGATCCTCTTGATCATCGTCCTCGAGTTCTTTGTCGGCAGGCTTCTTATTCTTCTTGCCACCACCAGAGTTGCTGAACGTCCTCCGAAGGTGGTAGCAGTCGATGGCGGCGTGGCTGGCGCCCGGGTGCCATGGGCACTTCTTCTGCAGGAGCTTCTCGAACTCCTCCTGAGTTGTCGACTTCTTGCCCCGCGAAGGACGATCGATAGCCGCGATGACATCATCTGGCTTTCGTTTCCGGGGTGGCCCGGAAAAGTCCCGCTGGCCTTTGTCGCTGCGGTTGTCGTTTGGGTGCCGCAGACTGCTATCGTGGCGCCGCGGGAACCGCTCCCGCATCTTCTCCTCCTGCTCGGACCAATCATGCATCATATCACGAAGGCCCACAATAGTTTTCGGCCTGTTCCGCCCGAAGTCTCTGTATATGCTTGGGTCGGTAATGCCGTTGTAGAAACAGTCGATGATGTCCTCCTCCGAGATGTTCGCGATGGTGGCGCGGACGTTGAAGAAGCGACGCGTGTAGGACCGCAGGAGCTCGTTGCGTTCTTGCTTGCACTGGGCAAGATCATGTCGAGTACCTGCACGAACAATCGCTCCTTGGAAATTGTCGATGAAGACCTTCTTAAGTCGTTCCCAGGAGTCGATGGAGTTGCTGCCGAGGCTCTCCAGCCAAGTGAGCGGCACAGGATCCAAAGCCATCGGAAAGTAGACGACTTTGGTGATGTTCAAGCCCCCTGCTACCTCGATAGCCATGGAGTAACAACGGAGCCACTGCTGAGGAGCTTGCTTGCCGTCGTACTTGGTGATGCCAATGGGTTTGAAACCTTCTGGGTACTTGTAGCTGCTGAAACGTGCAGAGAAAGCAGGAAATCGATCACTACAGTCAGTACCTTCATTTTCGACTTCTTCGCGGGTCTTGCGCCTGTAAGAAATCATGGTCTGCGCATCGCGGCCTTCATTGATGTGCTGGCGCAAATCCTCCGGAGGAAGTCGATGATTGGCTTGTCGTGGCTGACCCCCTTGCGGTGGCTGCTGCCTCCCGCCAGGGGTCTGGCTCCCGCGAGCGTTGTCGTTGCTGGGCTGGTGTCGAGGACGGCCGCCAGCCGTTCGGCTGTGAGCCTGGCTCCGGCTCTCACCCATGCGCTCCTCCCTGATGGTGGGCGCCGGGCTGTGCTGATCCAACTGGATCCAGGCCCTCTGTGCATAAAGGAGCGCCTGACGCACTTTCGGATCATGGCTGCGCTCAAGGATGACCGTTACCCTGGCGATGTTGGCCACCGGAGTCCGGAAACCCCGCTCGCTTACAGAAGCAAACTCAGGGTCGAGCTCGCGATGCATAGATCGCCTTCGCTCGTTGGCCCTCCTCCGCCGGATCGCGCGGGCCCTGTTCCTGGCCTTCCGCGCTTCGCGATCGGCATCATTCTCGTCAGCGGCGTCGGCTGTGATCTCATCCTCAGAGATCGCTTCAAAGTTGACGATGAGGAGGTCCTCATCGCCCTCGCCTTCTTCGGCCATCAGCACCTGGCGGGAGGAGAGCTCATGAGAACTTTCGTCGACTAGTTCAGTCGACCCCTCCGCCATGGTGGCCAAAGGCCTGCCCTCTTGAAAAGGCAAGGGCTCAAGGTGGGCCACGAGTCGACCTTCTGCCTCGAGTAGATTGGGGAGCGTCATGCCCCTCCAATGCACCACGTGCCCTTCCGACAGAGAGGTGACCACCAAATCACCGGTATCGGAACAACCCGAAGCCCCCCGACACGAGGTGGCTTCAAGCTTTCCGACCTGGAGTAGCAAGTCCAGGTCCTTCTCTAACATGGAGAGGGACCCAGAAGTGTTGGCCTCCTGAAGGTTAGTGGCCGATTCGCACAAGCCGAGTTGAAATCGGTTATGCAGATCCCTAGATTGGAACGAGTCCAAACCAGGGGGAATTGCCGCAACACCAGAAGAAGTCGAGGCCGGAGTAGACTCCATCTCGATCTGTGCTGCGGAAGTGTGGAGCGGCAAGTTGTCCAGCCCGTCAACGAACTTGTCGAGGTCGCTGCGGAGATCCGCAACGGGGGTCTTTGGCTTCATGTCGACGAGGAATCGTCGGAAACTACCCGCACCATCTGCGACGCAGACCCATGAACCAAAAACGAATGTCGTGCCCTGAGAGGGAACTGACCTGATGAATTTGAATGATGCCATCGAGCTCGCCGATGGATCTTCGACGCGCTCCCCTACCTGGCGCGCCAGCTGTCGATGTTTAACCGGCTGCCCACCGAGGGATATGCCCAAGGTGGTAAGTTTTGGGTGAGGAGACGCCGAGATTAGGAACTCGAAGGTGCAAGGAACACAAGACTTAGACAGGTTCGGGCCGCACGGAGCGTAACACCCTACGTCCTGTATGGTTTGTATTGCCTTTGATGTAGATTGACCTAATGATCTTCTGTTTTGAGGGGGGTCCCTGACCTCTCTTATATACCCGAGAGGTCAGAGTTACAAAGGTGCTAACCAACTCCCGTCGAGGAATCACACCAGAACATATCTCGAGTAGATCCTCTCCGTGTTGGTTAGCTCTATCTCCTATTTAAACGGGATAAACAAGAGATAAACAAAATGAATAAGAGATAAGACGGGCTTAATCTCTTAAACTTCGTAATGTGCCCAGCCCGGTGGCCCCGGGTCTGACACGCATCAACTTTGCGTGTGCCCTGTTCCTAAACAAGCGCTTCAAGTGTGGTATTATAGGGAAATACCATATAACCTTAGCGGGTATTTTTTTCTTAGTAGGCTCCCTGTCGACATCACTAGTATCATATCTGCCATCGTGATAGAGGATACAGTTATTAGGACTAGCGTGAATCTTGTGTACATCCAATCCAAGAGGGCAAACAACATTTTTTTGCTTCCTATGTTGTAGAGGGCAGTTCGTTACCCTCGAGAAGCATGTTCTTTATGATTCCTAATAGCTCCTCAAATCCCTTATCGGTAATACTATTTGCCGCCTTCCACTGTAGCAATTCCAGTGTGATACCCAACTTTGTGTGACCCTGTTTGCAATCTGGATACAACAACTTTTTGTGATCCTCTAACATGTTCTCAAACTTCTTTGACTCCTTCACCATGTCACTATCTTTTTGTGCATCTAACAACAACTGACCTAGTTCGTCATGTGGTTGCTCTTCTACGACATTTTCTTCAGCCTCGTCCATTGGTTCATCATCAAAGGCACCCGCTTCATACAAGTGAGCCAAGTGTGGAATGTTGTTATCATCATCAGCATCTTCATCGTCTTCCATCAGAACTCTAGGTTCACCGTGCTTGGTCCAAAGAGTATAGTCATTCGTGAAACCCCTTTCAATAAGGTGGGCGTATAGAGTGCTTTTTCTAGAGAATCCCTTGTTATTTCTGCAAATGCGGCATGGATAGCACATGAAACCTTTCGATGACCTATGGGCCTCAGCCGCATCAAGAAAAGACATTAGTCCATTAATCCACACCATGTGCACTGGTCGCCATACATCCATTATCGGTCCATCTGCAATCATATTATCCATGCCATGGTGCACCGGTCACACTAATTTTAATAAGGAACTATAACCAAAGATGCATATTTTTAACTATTACAATAATATGAATAATTAAAAGGTCTGAAATCTCCATCACACAACATGAATAATAAATTAAGAGGTCCAGTATTAAAACGTCCACATAACCATCACACACCATGACTAACTAAAAGGTCTATGTTATTATTACACATTATCAATTACATAACATGATTAATTAAAAGATCCAAAATTCCAAATAACCTACATGCTAATACAAACTACTCATGAGACCTATTGACCGATGCCTCGTGAACCACCTTGCGATCTCTCGACACCGTACGGTCAATTTTTGCTATCCCTGACGCTTCGCACCTCGCATTACATCGAGCCATCAACTCGCGATCATCATGTGTACCATGCAATTCGACATCTAATTCAAGCTCAAATTTGCGCCTTGCATTACATAGGGCGAGGCAATCAAATGCTTTCTTAATCCAACGAGGAATACGACCGCTAACAAGTCCAAGACGCTCTTCAAGCCAGAACTCAAGGGAATGGCTGGTGCGCCTCAAATGATTGCATACCAATATCCGAGCAAAAGCACGACGCTCCAATGCATCATGTTGCAAAGCCATTTCTACAAAATAAATATTAATTACTCATCAATTAATTGCTCATCAAGTTAGGTGAAGCGCTAAACTACAGTATTTTCAAAAGAAGAACTAATTTCACTACACTTATCAAATAGATGTAAACAACATAATAAATTACAATGAAAATGTACTCATACTCACTGGCTATATTCAAGTTACATCTTTGTAGGGATGGGAATGTGAATGCGGATATCCAAAATATTATCCAAAATATCAGATACTCATATCCGTTTAAACATCAATATGGACATCTGTATCCGTATCCATATTCGAATTTAATGTGGTAGTAAAGTGGATACATACGAATCTGATTTTCATTATTTTTCTCTATCCGATTCCACATCTGTATTCGATAATATCCGTATCCGTTTTCAGTAGAACTATTTAAAAATAATATTTACTTTTCATAACTAATGTTATTAATTTTTATAATAAAGTTATAAGAAGATTAAGTTTATCTATTTATAGGTGATTACTTTTATAATTTTTTATTATTTATTAATTAAAAATATTTCTATATTTATTGGAAATACATTTTTTATTTCAAGTTTTATTTTTTATATATTTATTTATTAAAATATTTGTTGATAAATAAGCTATTTTTGACTAGCTATCTATGTTATATTGTCATACTTTAGTTTGTACATATATAACGATTTTATATTCTAAAACTATCAATAAAGAAAATAGCTAAATGTTATCCTATATATCGAGTAAATATCCGAATTCGAATCCGAATCCGAGGCATTCGTTTTGCATTCGTATTTGAGAATATCCGAATTCGTATCCGTATTCGAGTTAAATATGGTAAAAAGTGCTATCTGAATCCGATTCCATGCGTATCCGATCCGTTTCATCCGTACATCTTTGCATTCACATTCAGCTTGACATTTCACATTCACTATTTCTAAACCCTAATTATTTTGATACTCTTGAGTTTGAGGCGAGCACTCATCGTCCCACGGCATATGGGATGCAATCAAGGTTCAAAACATTTATTCAGGCTCTACATGCAAAAACCTTTGAGAAGAAAATAAATCTTTATTTCGGAACATGTATCTATCATTAACCTTTACCATGTAGTGATGACACTGCCATTCGGGGCCAAAATTGATATCCGCGACGCGGTGCGGTACAAGGACGTGATGAAGGAGTACGACCTTCGTCCAAATGGTGGCATCCTCACCTCGCTCAAAGGTGAGGATTTCTTGATTGGGACCAAGATCGTACTCCATCATTACGTCCTTACACCGCACTGTATCGCGAATATTATGTTGGCTCTGAATGCTGTCATCACCGCATGGTAAAGGTTAACGACAGATACATATGAAAGCAATACTCTAACCACTGAGTTAAGCCATTGAATTAACTAAAAAAGCAGACATAAAGGGAGTCATCTGAGGCATCCTAACGAACGAACATTTGAACCTTGTTCCTATTCCGAAACAAAGATTTTTTTTACATCTCGATGGTTTCAATGGGAGTCTGAATAAATACATCATTAAAGTGTCAAAATAATTCCTTCATAATACAAAATAAATATCAAGTATATATATTTTTTCACTTTTAAAAAATTATATATTCCACGTTCACTAATTATACATTTCACTAGCTTCAAAGCATAACAATATTGGCCGCCCTTGGAAATACACGTGTCACTTGAAATTAATTAAAAATAAATATTAGCATAATGATATATACACACATGTCATTTGAAATTAATTGAAAAAAATTACTCTAGATTTCCCACATGCAAACTAACCACATTCAAATTCTAGTCATCGTTTTTAGCTATATATCTCAAAAGAATGCGTAAATATCAAAAAAATCATGCTCGTTCTAACTGTTTCTAATAATCACAAATTTCTCTAAATACAAAGCATCAAAAGAAGTACAAAGACTATCAAAGAAGAGAGGATGAAGTTGCTAACCTTTTGAACACTTCGATACGTGAAATCCCCACCAGTCATGAGAAAAAAGGGCAGCACCTCTTCTCTAAAATTTCATGGGGAAGAAGAAGTCCGAGCTCCAAATGAAGAAAGATGCTGATATATAGATGAAGGCACATTAGTACCGGCTGGTGGCTCGAGCCGGTACTAGATCTCTCCATTTAGTACCGACTCAAGTCTCCAATCGGTACTAAATACCCTCGGCGCCATTTAGTAACGGTTGGAACCACTAAAGTGGCACTAGTCGTTGGCCCCGGCGTCTGTGGCGCACTTTAGTACCGGCTGGAGGCTCCAGCCGATACTAAATGGCACCCCGGAGTACCGTTGTTTCAATCCGGTACTAAATGCAGGCATTAGTACTGGCTTAAAATGTGACCAGTACTAACGCCAGGGACGAATTAGTACTAGCTCAAGATGTGACGCCAGGACGAATACTCCATTTTCTGTCAGTGACACACTGGTAACGTGATCCAGTAGTCGAATTCTGACTTCTTGTCATCGATCTATGCTGGGTAGTTGAGGACTTGCGGCTAGGCGAGTCAGCAGTTGGACCGCGCGGAAGGGTGTGTAACCACCTGAGTTTGACCGCGCGCACCAGCGGCGGATCCGCGCGTGTAGTAGCAGCAGCCTCTTGTCCAGTTTTTGTTATTGGACAATTTGCACTCTGGGTCGAAGCTTTCAGTACTCTTCTTTTCGTTCGGGTGTTCTGGACCCAGCAGCACGCGCGCCACTTATATGTGTCAAAGGTCCATAACTTCTTATGTTACTAATTGGGTTAGCCCAGGAAACAGAGTGAGTAGGCGAGAGAGAGCGCATAGCTGCAGCCAGTTTGTTGGGCCGGTAATGGGCCATCATCAAGTGAAACGTCAGCAGCTGCCGCTCAACATTCCATCGCTGCGGGAGTCTCCCTGTCACGGCAGCGAAAGCGATGCAAGTATGCAATAGAGGGAAAACAGAACCAAGTCTGCAAACGGACCTGGTTCCTAAAAAATTCTTCTAAAGAAAAACAGGTTCCTCTAAAGTTGTAGCTACCTCGGAGGCACGTAGGAGCCACGACACCATTGGATAGGCATCCAACAGCAGTACAAGCGTTCCTTTGGTTTGGCCTACAGACGTGATATCCAGCCTGCTGGCTAAGGCCCATTTGCAAGATGAATCCGAGGTTTAGGGAAAGCGCGACACTCAGGGAAAGGCGCCAAGATGAAAAAAAATGGCGCGAGAAGGATGGAAAAGAGTGGGAGGAGCAAAGCTGACTATCGCCTTGCCGGATGGGATAAGCTTACCTGTAAAGCGGTAGGGCTAGAGCTACATGCGGGCTCTATGTCAAGAGCTGGACCTTGAAAATAAAATATCGTGTTCGTACCATAAAATTTTATTGAAATTGACTGAAATTTGTTAGAGATAACTCTGTATGACTAACAACTATGTTGTGCGAAGTGGTGTGGCTAGACCTACAAGTGGACCCCACGTCATATATATATATAGTTAAATATGGGTTGTGGTAGGTTTAATTACTAGGTCTAGCCATACCCATGGGTTTAAGCATCAAATGGGGTAGGATGGGGTCGGTTATTTAGTTGAGCTTTTGGGTTAGGGTGGGTTGCCATTTGATTTCCATATGCATTGGGATGGGATGGGTAAGAGATGGGTTTAGCCCCATTAACAGGCCAAGCTCAGTGTCAGCTTGCTTTGAACTTGGTCAACCTTCTCCTTTTTCTTATAGAAGAAGCAACCGTTGAAATTTTATTCTATACTACTAATATAGAAGAAGAGGCTAACACACAAGATGCCAACAAACCACACTATGATTCCAATCCGTAAGTAATACAACCCACCTTATTAATCTCATGTGACATCATATGGAATTTAGTCCATTATTTTCTTTGCACTTGCACAAGTCCCTTGCTTATGTTGTGTTTCAATTGCAGAATTGCGCTGCTCGGGAATTTAGAACTTTGGAT
Source organism: Panicum hallii (assembly GCF_002211085.1). Classification (NCBI taxonomy): domain Eukaryota; kingdom Viridiplantae; phylum Streptophyta; class Magnoliopsida; order Poales; family Poaceae; genus Panicum; species Panicum hallii. The sequence continues at coordinate 22,355,529 of NC_038045.1, read as the reverse complement.
GAGGCTTGGGCATTTTGGTTTAGCTATGGTGGATAGAAAGGATTCGAGGTCAGAAAAAAATACAAATAAAAGACTATCCGATGGTAAGATTACATCATGTAGATTTATTTATGCAAAAAGAGGGCAATCAATCACAAGACAAAAGGAATTATTTAACAAATGCCCTTGAGCTGAAACTTTTATCTAATATCAGGTCTACATGAATCTTAAATGGATCAGAAGAAGGAAATCCTGAAAGTGTCCGAGCTGATTTTGGAACACAACCACACACTAACCTACCAGAAACATTACACTTAGTGGTGTCCCACAGGAAAATTTTAGATTTCCAAGCTTTTAAAATCGAAATGGTAGAAGATGTAGGAATTGGGCCAAAAACTGCACATGAATTAGTTAGTTGTCAAGTTGGTGGACCACTGGAATCTTATTAGCTACACGCCTACACCCTTCATGATCACAAGACCATTTACGGTACAAGCGGCAACGAGAGATGGGATATGCCAAGCTGGTAGCATGCTTAAGTATTTTTAAGATAAAATTGTTGGGAACCCATCATTTCAATATGCACTACAAATGGATTGTGATGAATAAATAGTAACCATATCTTGAGCTTTGGTAGTAAAATGATCATGGATTATGCAAATTTTGGTGATTTTGTTAGTTTTGATACTAGTTTTAGAACAAATAAGGAGATGGAATGAGAGCAAAGAACAACCAAAAAATGGCACGATCAACAATGCAGAACTTTTCGGCCTTTGATTATCAGGTAGGAGCTTTGCTTGGCTAATGGCGCAATGGCGAAATCAGATGGCTCAGCAACCTTTTATGTTGTGGGCTACTTCGGGGACATGTGTTTACTGGGTTATCCTAGTGTAGAATCAGGCCGATGTATGATGCGGTCCATCAAGAAAAACATTTTGGCCCAATAGGGGTTTAGATTGTGCTGTGCATCGGCGAATGCCGCCGGGAAGACCGTAATGTGAAGGAAGAAGCCGGACTACAACAGTAGCAGCACATCCGTCCACTGGATGGATACTGTTAACATTTACCGATCACCACCAGGGTACAAAGTTGACTTGAGGATGGCATAGCTGGATGTGTTCTCAGGCGTACGGCCGGTACGAGAACCTGCACGGCAGTATCGCGGCGAACACGTGCTAACATGTGCAGCCTTTTTTCCCTGCTCTTTTCTAGGCAGAGGAAAGTAGTAATATTACACCCTTCGGTCTCAAAGTCCATCCAAGACCCTGTTCTGACTACATAAATTATAGAATCTAGCTTTTATGTTACCTAAAAACTACACAGAGAGCCCTCTCGATTTAGAGATCTTAAGAGTCTTTTTGTTACTTTTATAAACACACACAAGGAAGTAACAAAAGAGTAGAAGAAAGTAACTCCAAGCTGGAAAAGCATCTTCTTCTACGGTGACCTCCTCCTCTCGTGAGCACCTCATCTTCTCCGGCAAGCATCTCGTCTTCTCCAGCAAGCTCCATTCGGGGTTAGGGGTTCGGGATTGGGTTAGGGTTTCAGAGTTTTGAGCTGGGAGGGGCCTAGCACAGCTAGAAAAAACGACATTTAGTTTGCACAATGTTAGTACCGGTTGTCGGTGTTTAATCTTCAAGCCCATCAACAGATATCCCTGAGGTGGTAGATTGTAGATGGGGTGTCGCCGAGATCAGAAATTCGAAGGTGCAAGGAACACAAAATTTAGACAGGTTCGGACTGCAGTATGCGTAATACCCTATATCTCGTGTGGTGGTTTGTATTGTCTTAGGGTTTGGTATTTTTCAAGGGGTCTCTGCCTGCCCTTGGGAGGGTAGGATTACCTGGAAATCCTAGCTAGATACGAGCTTAGAGTCTTACCCGAGTACCACTCGGGTAGTTTCCTTCTGTTCTGACTAGTTCTGACTCTGTACAAGTAGTTACAAGAGGGATACGGTACGTGACATGCCTATCCCGTATTCTAGAAAGTCTATACCAAGTGCGCAGTCTCGTGGTCCTGGGTCTGACAAGCCCCCAAGCTCTTCGTAGTCGAGTACTGCAGGCTTCCGAGTACTTTTGAAGGTGCCTTCGAGTTCTTCCAAACTTCATGTTGAAGATGTCTTCCGAGTATTTCCTTGGCTGCATCGAGGCTGTGTGGTGCTCATGCCCCGAGTAATTTTCAAATCTTCTTCTATACGGGGTGCGATTATACTCGCACTCCATATGGAGTGGCCCCTGATCCTTTGATTCAAGATTTGGGAAAAAGGATCCAAAGAATCGTGGCATGGGCTGTGTTAAAAATTAAGAATTTGAATTGATGGTAAAAATAGGTAAATTGATTCAGAAATTTGAAAACCCCTTTTTTGAGGATGGCATCCCTGAAAAAATGGTAAACAAATAACTTTTCCAAAAAAATTCCGAAATTACCGCTCAAAACAAATCTTATTTTGGGAAAAACTCTTTGCATTCCGCATAGTAAATGCAAGCCCGCCACTAGTTATTTAACCATGCGGTGACCTAGGGTTTCACTCACCCTTTTCAGTCAGGCCTTCTACTGCCTTGTCTCTTTGTCTTCCTCTATCTTGCAGCTGCCGCTGCTTCCAGAGTTAGATCTAGGTCTTTCTCCGTGGGAGAAGTAGTTGCCAAGTTCCTCCCCTAGAGCACTGTTGCGCCGCCTCTCCTTGCGCAGCCCCCGAGCGTATGCGAGTGAAGCATCTCGTGACCACAAGGATGGAGAGCATCAAGCGAGGTGCCTCCAAGGCGAAGGGGAAGGAGCTGAAGACTGCCGCCACTGCCGGAGATGGATGGAAACCAAGTAAGTGCTCTGAAGCTGATCTTTAAGCACTTGTTGATGAGGGCCTTCTCCAGCCCAAGGCGGTCATTCAGTGGCACGCTACCATTGGAGATAAGAGGCCGTACAAGGAGGCCAATGAGTTGGTTCTCTTCCAACATTTCGTCGAACGAGGGTTGGCCCTCCCGACTTCTGATTTTTTCCGTGGTCTTCTCTTCTACTATGGAATCTAGCTGCATCATCTTAATCCCAACTCTATTCTTCACATTTCCATCTTTGTTCAGTTTTGTGAAGTCTTCTTAGGAATAGAGCCACATTTCGATCTCTTCTGCTATCTTTTTCACCTCAAACCCTAGCCCACTAAGAAGGTGCTGCATGAAGTCAGAGGTGCTGGGCTACAGATGAGGCAAGGGATGCTGTAGAATACATCTCTTACAAGTTCCCGACCAGCTTGTCTGGGTGGAGGGAGAAATGGTTCTACATCGGGAACCATGAACCCTCGCTGCCCGAGAGGACTGCTGGGGTGCACTCAAGATCACAACCGAGTAGTCCAAGCCCTGCTAAGATGAGCGTAGGATCCCAAAGCTGCTCGACATGATTAAGAAGCAGAGGGATGCAGGAGTCATTGGTGTGGTAGTAATGTACTCGTGAATTGGCAGACGGATGTAGCCACTGCACAAATGGATGAGATTTGGCTTCTTCTACCTTGGTGTCTTAGACCCCTCTCGATTTTTTGCATACCTAATTCAGAAATCTGATGCCACCAAGAAGGAGCTGAAAGATAAGGAGCTTGAAGAGCTTAAGAATGCTGCCTAGGTTGTCGGTATTTTACCGCCACGCCCACCGAGGGATACCCTCGAGGTGGTGAGTTTGTAGGTAGGGTGTCGCCGAGATCAGAAACTCAAAGGTGCAAGGAACACAAAGTTTAGATAGGTTCGGGCCGCCGAGAGCGTAATACCCTACGTCCTGTGTGGTTGTATTGCCTTAGGTGGTGATCGGGTGATCTCCTATTTGGAGGGGGTCCCTATCCGCCCTTATATAGTCTGGGGGGACAGGATTGCATGGAAGTCCTAGTCGGATACAAGCCCAAGAGTCCTACCCGAGTACTTTTCAGATAGTTTCCTACCGTCTCCGACTGGTTTTACTACTGTATGAGTAGTCCTACTATACTATGAGTAGTTACAACAGATGTAGGGCGTGGGCCATATCCCATCCCTTATCCTACAAAATGTATGTCATATGCGTAGTCCCGTGGGCCCTGGTCTGACAAGCCCCCGAGCTCTTTGTAGCCGAGTATTGCAGTTTTCCGAGTACTTCTGAAGGTGTCTTCAGTTCTCCCGAACTTCATCTTGAAGGTGTCTTTCGAATACTTTCTTGACTGCATCGAGGCTATGAGGTGCTTATGCCCCGAGTAGTTGTCAAGTCTTCTTTTATATAGAATGCGATTAAACTCGCACTCCATATGGAGTAGCCCCCGAGCCTTAGATTGGCTCATAGAATCAGGCTGAGGGTCAATCTAGTCTTGAGTCTTCTGTCCTTATCTTCCAAAAGATTTAAAAAATAATTTGCTAGTGACACGTGTCCTGCAGCCCCCGAGCCTTGAATCCAAATTCCTAAGGTTTGGAATAAAGGATCCAAAGAGTCGTGGCATGCAATATATGATGGTAAAGATTTGATGGTTAAGATGGGCAAATTGGTTGAATAAATTCGAAAACCTCTTTTTTCGGGCAGAATTCCCTAAAAAATGGTTAAACAAATAACTTCTCCAAAATGCGCCCTAAATTACCGCTCAAATCAAATCTTGTTCCCTGAGTCAATGGCTAGATAAGAACTTTGGGTTAAAATTTGAAAAACCCCTTATTTCGGAATAGGATCCTAGAAATAATGGTTAAACAATTATCTTCCCGAGATAAATCTTCAAAAACCTCTTGAATCTGGATCTTCTGAGTAGGATCAAGCCATCAAGAATCAAGCCGTTGGCACGCTCAACTTGGTCGTTGGTCTGCGGGTGAGCCACTGAAACGTACTTGACTTTAGTGGAACTGTGTTCATAGAAATCCCAGAACTGATGCGAGTGGAAATTGGATCCCAAGTCTGTGATGATGGTGTTGGGAAAGCCAAAATGGTGCAAGATGTCGCAGATAAAGCTAACCACTCGACCTATAGAAAGCGTTATGATTGGCTTGTACTCGATCCACTTGGTAAACTTATCGATGGCCACGAACACATGAGTAAAACCACCCGGTGCAGTGGTCAGAGGCCCTATCATGTTCAGGCCTCAACATGCAAACGGCCACGAAGGTGGTATGATGATGAGGTTGTGAGCTAGGACATGGGGCTATTTGCTGAAGAACTGGCAGTTTGTGCACTGGCAAACGAGTGCTTCGCTGTCTGCCAAAGCAGTCAGCCAGTAGAAACCTTACCTAAAAGCCTTGCCGACTAGTGTGCGAGAAGTAGCGTGGTTTCTGCACACGCCTTCGTGAATCTCTTGGAGTATTTCTCTGCCCTCCTCCGTGTGGACACACTTCATGAGTATGCTTATGCTGATCCACGCTTGTACAAGTTATCCCCAACTAGAACGTACCCTTTAGTGCGCCTTAGGATGCATGTAGCCTCAGCGCTCTTCGGGTCGACGCCGGGGGGTAGTTTGTGCCCTTGGATGTAGTCGATGAAGGTCACCCACCAGTCGACCTCGATCATCAGGACCTCTCGGTCGAGTTCCTTTGGACCTTGAGCGATGGAACTTGAATCTGGTGTCTTGATGGAAGGGTGATGCAACTCATGAATGAAAACTCCCGGTGGGATGTTAGCTCGATCAGAACCTAGCTTTGAGAGCACATCCGCTCCTATATTGTTGTCGTGAATCACATGATGGATTTCCAGCCCTGATAACTTGTTCTCGAGCTTGCATATCTCCACGACATACGCATCCATGGTGTCCTTGTTGACGTCCCACACTTTATTGACTTGTTGGAGCACCAACAAGGAGTCGTCGTAGACAAGAATTCGCTTGATGCCTAGAGAGACTGCCAGGCGTAGCCCGTGCAATAGCGCCTCGTACTCAGCTTCATTGTTAGAGACCTCAAATAGTATTTGGAACACGTACTTGAGCTGTTCTCCTCTCGGACTGATGAAAAGTATTCCTGCGCCACCGCCACCAAGCTTGAGTGAGCCATCGAAGTACATGACCCAATGCTCTGGCTGGTTGGCTGGAGCTTCCACTTGGTTTTCTTGTTACTCCGCCATGAAATCGTCTAGTGCCTGTGACTTGATGGCGGTCTGGGGCTTGAAGGCAAGGGTGAGAGCCCCTAGTTCCACTGCCCACTTGGAGATACGTCTGGTGGCATCCCGACTGTGGAGGATATCCGCCAATGGGAAATCAGTGATCACCAAGATGTTGTATGCGTCAAAATAATGGTGAAGCTTCCTAGAAGTGATGAGTATACCGTAGAGTAGTTTCTGAATTGTTGGTTAACAATCCTTGGATTCAAAAAGGACTTCGCTAATCAAGTAGACTGGCCGCTGCACACCGAAAGCATGGCCTTCCTCTTGCGCTCCACCATGATTGCCATACTGACGACGTGAGTAGTTGCGGTGATGTAGAGTAGCAGGTTCTCGCCTGGTTGGGGGCTATCATGATGGGGGGCGACTGCAAAAGATGCTTGAGATCTTGTAGCGCCTGCTTTGCCTGCTCGGTCCATTGGAACTTGTCGTGGCGCTTGAGCAGTTTGAAGAAGGGTAATCCCCATTCTCCAAGTCGGTTCAAGGCCGCCATATAGCCTGTAAGCTTCTGGACATCCTTGATTGTCTGTGGAGTGTCCATGGTTGTGATGGCAGTGATCTTCTCCGGGTTTGCTTCAATTCCTCGATGACTAACAATGAAACTGAGTAGTTTTCTTTGTGGTATGCTGAAGACGCACTTGGTTGGGTTAAGCTTCCATCAGAACTTGCGTAAGCTGTTGAAGGTTTTCTCGAGATCAGGGATGAACTCATCGTGGGATCTGGTCTTGATGACCATATCATCCACATAGGCTTCGACGTTGTGATGTAGCTGATTAGCAAAGCATAGTTGGATGGCCCGCTGATAGGTGGCTCCTGCTTTCTTCAACCCGAAGGACATTGTTATGTATGCATATGCTTCAAAGGGGGTGATGAACGCCATTTTGATCTGATCTTCTTCCTTGAGAGTGATCTGGTGGTAACCCTAATAGCAGTCGAGGAAGGAGAGCAGGACATAGCTAGCCGTAGAGTCGATGACCTGGTCGATGTGTGGGAGCGCGAAGGGATCCTTTGGGTAGTGTTTGTTGAGATCAGTATAATCTACACACATCCTCCATTCATTATTATTCTTTTTCAAGACCTGTACAGGATTAGCTAGCCACTCAGGGTGGTATATTTCTGTAATAAAACTAGCCACGAGTAGTTTTTCTAGCTCCTTCTTGATGGCCTCCCTCTTGTCAGGAGCGAAGTGTCATAGTCGTTGTTTCTTCGAAGTGGCTTTAGGGTCAACTTTTAGGCAATGCTCGATCAACTCCTTGGACACCCCTAGCATATCCGCTGGTTTCCATGTGAATATGTCTCGGTTAGCCCTGAGAAAGCTGACGAGCGCGCTTTCTATTTGTGACTCAAGCCGCCTCTGATCAAAGCAGTCTTGGATAGGTTGCCTTCTTGCAGCTGGATGGCCTTGATGCCGACGTCGCTGGGGTTGGGTTTAACCCTCAACTGGCTAGGCCTCTTGATGGAGATCTCCATCTCTGAGTTGGTGAGATTTTGCGCGGCCGCGAGTACTTCTGTAGAAGGCTGTGGCACGCGTGATGTCGCGGGGTACTCGATTGCCTCCTGGTCGTAGTCGTACGACTTCTTCATGTCGCCATGGAACGTGAGTAGGCCTGTCTTGCTTGGCATCTTGAGTAGCAGGTAGACATAGTGGGGCACGGCCATAAACTTGGCAGTACTGGTCTACAGAGGATGGCATGGTATGATGACTTGAAGTCAGCCACCTCGAACTTGATGTACTCGGTGCGGTAGTTGTTCTTCGTCCTGAAGGTAACTGGCCGAGTGGTGAAGCTGCATTTCCCGGGATGATGCCGTAGAACGGAGCTTTGCTAGGGGTGAGCATCTTGGAGATGTCCAGGCCCATTTTCTTCAGAGTACTCGCGAAAAGCAGGTTGAGGCCGCTCCCACCATCGATGAGTACTCGGGTCAACTATGAGCCCGCCATGACAGGATCTAGGAGGAGCGGGAACTTTCGAGGCTCGAAGAAGCTGGTCCATTGATCATCCTAGGAGAAGGATATTGGGACCTCGCTGTATCTTAGAGGCTTTTGCGTGGCAGGTTCTATAGAGAGGATATCGCTGTTGTCGGTCAAAACCCACCGGGACTGCTGGTGGGCCTCGATCCCTCGGTCAACGGCCCGAGATCCGGCACACGCCCTAGCTTCTAGGTTGCTAGGCGTGCCACCTGACCTTGTACCTGATCAGGAAGGTGTTATGTGTTAGTTTCCTGCATGCACAGACACATGTAAATATTAGTCCGAGCCGTGATCGGCTCATCGGATGATTCCCAGTATCGGCTGTAAAGAGACGACTGTGTTAGGTATCTGATCGGATCTATAAATAAAGCAAATATATCCGATGGTAATACAAATCTTGCTCTGTAATCACTAAACTAATCCAATCTACGACAATTAAAGCTCTCACCACATAATCAGAACATCCTCCACGAAACTGAGCCTAACAGATGCTAAAGGTAATAAAACAACAACCTAAGCAGAGGCCTGAAAATCAACCCAAAGCCGATTCCCGGAACAATCCCTTTTCAAGCTGTTATAAGGTACCCGGAATACTGCCAGAACATTCAATCCGTTTGAAGGGCCTAATCATGCAGATATTGAACTAAACCCTCGATTAACAAAGACTAACCGTAACAGATTAGATCTACCAAACAAGAACGAAGCAAGGCACCACCCTTATACCCGAGATTGAGTACATGGACAGCCGGACGCTTACAGGTAACAAGCAAAGCACAATTAACGCATGAAAGAGCCAATGCTACCCTGTAAGCGCTAAGATAACTGGTGTTACTCGCCATCAACAATGCTTCAGAATGAGGAACACAAAAAGTAAATAAGTAAGAACGATGCTGCCCCGATCATGCGGGGCGTGATTGGGGCCGCACGAAGCTTACCCGAGAAACCCTAGAACAGGGGTGGCGATGCGCCGAGAGTTGTTGGTGAATGATTGATTTTCTCTATTGTTTTCCCAAGATACATATTTATAGTCCGTAGACTTGTCTTTCCTAATCAATCTTAACCAGACACGACACAAATCTTAACTATCTATATCTAAACTGTTTAAACAAACATACCTATCTAGATACACGGCCAACCTTGGCCCAAAACATCTATAAAGGGTCCGATTCGCAAGCCCATCATAACCATCCTTCAAACCCATCTTGCTCCACGGCCCACCTTTCTAGCCCACCTAAATTATGGCAATAACACATGCCCCCCTGGTTTCGGCAATAATTATTCCGAAACTATTTCCCTTTTAATCGCCTCATCTCTTCGACTTCCGAAATCCGTACAGGCGTGCCTCTTCAACTTCCATGGGATGTGACTGCTCTGCATCAGGCTCCTTGAAAACCGTTATGGTGCCGATTCACCTTCCACTACACCTTTATAAACCTACCCCGGCAAACTTTTCTTAATCGTCTTCGCCCTTCAGACATTAGTAACCACATCTAGCCCAAATTTTCTTCCTCTTGCAATGGCTTCTTGCTCTTCCTCTTCCTCTTCCGTCATCTCCTTTGAATCTGAATCCTCCCGAGAGCCTACTCCGGAATATGATCCGATAGCCGCCTACGAGATCCTTGCCCCCCTGCATTGGGATGCGGGGGAATGGGACTTCCAATCTTGGTCAGAGGATGATGAGTCCCTGACCGACGGTGAGGATCTCCTGCTACTCCTCGGTGACAAGCTGGAGGAAGATGACGAAGACGACGCATCTTGGGAAGAAGAGCTCTCCTCTTCGGAAGAAAAAGCCGATTCCTCCTCAACCGAGGAGGATTCGGTAACAGGAAACTTCCTCCTTGTCGGATCATCAGAAGATGTCGACGAGGATGATGAAGAAACCGACGACAACGGAGATGATGATAGCGACAAGAATAGCAGCGGCGACGATAGCGACGTCAGCACAGCTCCGCCAAGCAAGCGCCATAAGACCTCCGACGTCTACTGGTGGTAAACTATAGCATCAAGCCGATAGATCGGCTCTCGGAGCAATCGGCTCCTCTTTTGTACTCACTCCTTTATTGTAAATAAGATCTTCTTTTCCAACCGCAACTGTCCGTTAAAAAAGCGATGGCAACGCATCGGTCCCCAAAATGGGTCTCTGAAGATTCCCCAAATCCAAGTTACTCTCCTAGACTCCTTTGCTCATAAACCCTAGCCACAAAATTCTCCCCTGAGCCTCAGAATACACGCTCAATCTTGCACAACCAACCCTAGATCTATTTCCCGAGTCCTCGTCCTTCATCAAGGTTTCCGATGGCGGGGTCTTCGAACCCTGACGTGAATGTCTTTGGTCTGAAGGTAAAACTCCGACCTTTGTTAATTTCATGCAGTAATCACGAGATTCCCCATGCTATTTAATGACCTTTTCTTCAATTATTTTGGCTTTCATGGATTTCTTCAGGCTTCCGATATCCTCTTGCCGCATCCATCTTCCCCAAATTCTTTCTATCTTGGGCCTCGTTCTTACAAAAAGCCCGTAGATCTAATTTCTTGTAAGGCTAATCGAATCCCATTCATGAGCCAAAATATAGATCTAGACTCATGGTCCGACAGCCTTCGTGCTTGGCCAAACCCTCCCGAGGGCTGGGTGACTTGGTATAACAGGATGGCGAACACTTACCAGCCTACATGGGAATCCATGGGAATAGCCGATGCTCTGTCTCTATCTCTTTCCCCTCTTGAAAAGGATGAAAACCTTCTAAAGACCATCAGCTATTTTTGGTCCAATGCCTTGAACTGTTTTCTCTTTGGTCGTTGTCCGATGACTCCAACTCTTCTGGACGTGATGATGATCACTGGTCTGGACATCGCATCATCCTGTCCTTCTGCTTATAGACTATCTGAAGTCCCTTTCAAATTGTCTTCCAAAGCAGAATGCACGAACTAGGGTGCATATCTGAGTCAACACCAAAAAACCAAAGGCCCTGTGATGGAGAAAGAACACACAGCCTTCTTGAACCTTTGGTTAGAGCGCTTCCTTTTCTGTGGACCTTCCTTTGCTCCAACCAAAAATTACCTTCCTCTAGCGTACGAGTTGGCCAAAGGTCACACTGTTGGCCTTGGTAAATTGTTCCTTGGAGAAATTTACAGATAGCTTCATCTGATATCTTTGAGCCTTCTTTGCTAGAAAAAACTTAGAACTGGCGGTCCCTGGTGGTTCCTCCAGCTGTGCGCTCATCTTTATTTTCAAGATTTCATCCCAAACTTTCCCCCTCTGGCCAACAATTCTTTTCCGGATCAAAGTGGGAGGCAAATCTGATGCACCAGCTTCGGACAGGCCTTATACAGTCTCCCAAGCGGCAAGTTGAATCCTTCAGATGCCTCACAATGGTTTAGGATTTTCTACAAGGGCTTGGACAACCCGGTCTTTCTCCCCTATGCTGAGTCTGAAATCTTCAAGAGCCCGGCCACGGTTTCGGTTGGCTGACTTCGCCGATGATGTCGATACCCTGCGCCTGTATTCTATCATGATCCGCCCTTGCCTCCTCCCAGTTGGCATAAGCACTTCCAACCGGATCATCAAACCGGGATACGAATTCTATCAGCCGGTTGCAGCAGCCCGGCAATTTGGTCTTGGGCAAGTCCCCCCACACTTCTTCCTTCATTATTTGACATCAAGCAGGGTAGACCTACCTGACGCCGTCACCACCCAAAGATGCTACAGCCTATTTTTAGATCTTTTCATCCCGATTCCTGTTGACCTCGCATTCATTTCTTCGGCTGTCGGCTTTGAGGATTGGTGGTTGATGTGGAAGACCCATGTCTTCCGGAGAGCCCTGGGCCTGATGCTACAGCAGATTCATGCTGAGTATGAAGTTCCTGAAGAAGAGGTATTACCATTCGCCCATCGTTCCTCCTTTTGACTTCGCTGAATCCCTTTCTAATTCCATTTACTCTTTTTGAAGCAGGAGGATGGCCTGGAGCCCAAGAACGATGATGGGTCTAACTTCCAGTTCTCACTAGTTGCCCCTGTGGTTCTCTTTGGTAGAAACGCACCTCCCCCTTCAAAAAGCATCATGTGGAACCAACCCAGCACCACGAAGTTTACCCCCAAGAGGAAACGGTCTTCTGACGCTGTTGCCCCCCCGAGTCCATACTAAGACGAGGAAGATGCTTGTCAGAAAAATTCGGAAGGAAGCTGGGCCGTCTTCTACCAGTCAAGAAGCTCCGGTTGCTGGCCAGGTTTGGATCACCCCTCTTGTAGTTGGCCTTCTGCACATGCACATTTTATCTTGATTACGCTCCCCTTTCTTGTAGTCCGTCGTTGTGGACATTTCCAGTGGGGAGGAACCCGCATGCCAAAAAGACTCAGCTCCAGAAGATTTCCTTGCGCCGGTCAGCGCTTTGGTTGCCCTTCAAAATCCTGACCCAAAAGCCCTGGAAGGCCCTGCAACGCCGGTTGATGCTTCGGTCCCTGTTCAAGATCTGCATGAGCCGATTGTTGCCGCATCAGTCGTTAGCTCCTTTCCGAAAGGGCTAGCTGTCGCTTTGTCAACTGCCGGTCTTTCCCCGGAAGGGGCGTGCCCGCAAGAGCCGACTGCTGCTTCATCGGCTATCACCCCTCCTTCTGAAAGGATGAGACCCCAAGAGCCGACCATCGCTTCTCCCGCTATCACCGTTCCTCCACCAGAAAAGACGCGTCCTCAGGAGCCGGTCATCGCTTCATCGGCTGTCGCTACTCCCCCCAGGACAGGTATATTTTACCACCAGATCATTTTTGTTCTTTTCTGTGCTGCTCTACTCACATGCCTCCCTTCATGGCCTGAACCTCTCGGAATTGCTCGCATTTGATCCTGCATCTGTTGGATCGGCCATATTAGATGCCGATGATCCTCAACCGGATTTGACCAGAGTCGCCGGTCAGCTTCTCCGTGTGAAGGACCTTCTGTCAGCTCCAATCGACGCCTTGGTCCAGGACTCCAGTGCGGTAAGGCAGATCCTCGAGGAAATCAACTCTCAGCTTCCCGTGGCTCTTCAAATCAAGCTCTGGCCGACCGGGCACCTCCCTTTCTTTCGGGCAAGAGTAGCACAAGCTCGTCATAGAATTGAGACCCGTCGCTCTCAAACCCCCTTCAAGGCCAACATTGCTGAGAGGTGTCGGTCGGTTAACGAGAAGAAAGCTGTTCTGGACACCATGGCTGACACGTCTGTGCACACTCAATGGCTTCTTCTTCTAGAGAAGGAATTAGAAGACCTCAAGAAACGCATCCAAGAAGAAAAAGACCTTATTGCAAGCTCCAAACGGGAAGCAGAAGCCCCGACTGCTCAACTGAAGGTGGATCTGGCCGAGCTGAGTGCTCTGAGTAAGCAGGTGGTGCCAGGAGTGGACGAGGAAGATGAAGCAGTGATTGCTGAAGCTGATCGTGTCCATCTCAAGGCCATCACTGCCATTGATGAATTTCTTTAGTAGGCTTGCTTCTTTAACAGATAAACTTGTATGTGTACATTTTAAACTCTAAAGTCGATGGTCACACATCGGCTGTTCGATGGTCTTAATGTGTTGGGCACTTTAAAACCCTAGAGTCGATGGTGGTACATCGGCTATTCTATCAACTTAGTGTGCTGGCCATGAAATGCTTCTCCTTTTCTTTTATATATGTGGGCCGACTGCACGCATCGGCCTTCTTTCCTTGTTCTTATTTTGGCACATGTTACCAGTTTCGCATATACCGGCCATCGAGTTCTGTTGGTTTGTACCCTTCTGCATAGCTTCAGCACTCCCTTATTCAGGTCCATTGGTTACATCGGCTTACAGCCTGATGTACAACATCGGCTTCACTGCTCACCATCCCACATGCTTGGGAAGTATCTCTTGAGATGCTGACCGTTGAGCGCCACCGATGTGGCAGAACCAACCTGAATTACACCGGCTCAAGTATGCGAGTCCTCTCGTGAGGGCTACCTCGTGCTTCAAACGGTATAATCCCTTGGCCTGTCGGGTAACGTCCCGATAAACCACCGAAAGCAGGATCCAACAAGGTACCTCGCACGAAGGTGAGTCCAGAGATATAAAAGCCATTACACTTTACATCACAGGCAGGTATATTACATAAGGATATAAAAGTGACATTAGTTTCCAACGAGGGACCTTATTACAAATTGGTTTAAGTTTTATGTCACAGCAGCGGAGTTTGAAAACACGGACACTGTACACGTCGTTATTACGGATATCATGCTAGCCCGGGCATGATATCATTTGGCAGAATCTGTGTTGGCCGGGGACGGATCCCACTCCACGGACCAACTATTAGGCAGGGGGTAGGGCCATGGTGTAATGAAAGCTAACTCATCCGGGGGATTACCTGAAGTAGATATTTACAAAGCAAGATTGAGTATGCTAATACTCAGCAAGACTTACCCGCTCATGGTATACTTAGCCATGTAACTAGACTTATGCAGGCTTTTCAGGTTTTGGGTAGAGTTTTCAGCTGAAAAACAACAAAGAGTAGGTCCTTAATTCCAACTTTTAGCTTTCAGGTTCTAGTTGATTATCCATTCTAGGTAAGCACCTATAATTACTCAAACATGGTAGAATCTTTAATCAAACATCTTCTTTGATAATCACAAAGTTGCTCTTGTTACTCTATGTGGTAAAGGGATCAAGCAGTCTCAATCATCGTGAGAAGCGGACGATTCTGAATCGAATTCAACCTTGCAAGGGTAAACCTAACACACACTCCACTCCATCATATTGCGGTGGCTCGGTGTAGCTAAACAACTGAAATGACTCCAAAAAGAGACGTGGAAAACCCTCCCAATGCAAGGCATTGGTGTGAACATATCCCTCGTGGTCCCAAAAGATCTTCGGAAAATCTGCCATCTGAAGCAAAGATTCAAATGGTATTGTTGCAAGTTTTCAACAAAAATGCTTTGAGAAAACTGCGGGAAAAATGTGAGTCAGACTCATGGAATAGCTGGAATGTAGCTACCCTGCGGAGAACTCACAAGGTAAATGGAACGAGACAACATATTCTGGTAATAGCAAAGGCTAGAAATCAGATGGATGATATAGATCTTGAGGATGAAACAAAAGATGCCGAGATACTAAACCCTAAGGCTGTCTGTATGACCATTTCAAGATTGCACTTATGATAAGCAACACTTTAGATAGCCTTAAAACAACAATCCATTAATTCATTCACTTTGTTTAATCATGAAGTATGCATGCACGTACTACTCGTCCTCACAACCAAAAATAATTGCCAAATATTTTTGGACTTACGTGGTTAGTTTCGGTAGCATAGTATATATACGTCTCTCCCTATAATAGCTAGTCGAGAGATCCTATTCGTTCAGAACCTATTGAGTCGGGGTTAGCGTACCTGTAGAAAAATCACATATACCACGAACCGTTCATGCCAGCACGTCATGAAAGCGTTCCCAAATATTACTGTTCACTTATAGAAACAGCATCCGTACAATTCCCGCCATACAGACGATGTTAACATACATTACTTTCACAACATATTCATGGGGATACCGTATAAAATGGGGGCATGAACAGCGATCACCATACCCTGTGCCTAACCATATACTCCCAATATAATCAACTTATCGTTGGTATATTGGCAGCATCTCAAGTAAGCCACTGCTTGAGAATCAGCGTTCGGTTCGCATCACCGACGGGAAGGCCAAGCTCTCTCAGTTGGCTGACGATCCTTACCCTCTTACCTCGTCGTCGAATGCGTCGTTACAGAATATAAAGTTGATTGTGCTTGAAAGTAAGTTTTTACAGAAATATAGTGCTAGAAGTTAGAGCAGTACTATAAGCGTACTGTATATATATATATATATATATATATATTAGTATCTACCTGATAACTCCCATGTAAATCCCTAGGGCTTCACATACTAAGCACAATCCTTAACGAAACCAATGCAATATTTTTTTTCAAAATACTTTGTTGGTCTAGTTTATTCTAAAAACATTTTTAAGGTCAATCATATCTCCGGTGTACACTTGTTAGCTCTGATACCAGCCTGTGGCAGAACCGTTTGAATTATTCCGGCTCAAGTGCGTAAATCATTGCTATACAAGCGATATGACCTCAACGCACTTCAAACAGAATAACCCAATGGTCTGTCGGGTAACGTCCCGATGAAACCACCGGATTCTGGATCGTTCAAGCCTACCTCGCACGAAGGCGAGTCCAGAGATACAATTACTATTATATTTTTACAACATAGTCATAGTAGTTATTACAAACTGGTTTCTAGTAGAGTGCTGCAAACCTAACTGAAACAAATTTATACAGACATTATTCGAAAACTTCAAGTTTTAACGAACATTATTCAGAGATGGTAGTGGAAAAGATACAACAACACGACTACTAGTCGCAAAGTAGGCACCATACTTAGCCCAAAGCATGGCGTCATTCAGAAGGGTCATTGCCGGCCGGGGATGGATCCCATTCCACGGACTAGCCAGGCGGTAAAGTGCAGGGCCAAGGAGAACTAGCAACTGAGTCCTCGAATGACATACCTGAAAACCACATTAATAGCAAGGCTGAGTATACTAATACTCAGTAAGGCTTACCCGTCAATTGGGTATACTTAGCCCATAATTAGACCACGAGAGGTTGAAAGGCTTTAGGTTTCTTTTGCTGAAAAACAACAAAGAGTATGTTCTTATTTCCATATTTTAGCTTTCAGATTCTAGTTCAATTAGTCAATCTAAGTAAGCATTTATACTAGACATGCAAGTTAGGTATTAAATCATACATCAATATTATTCCACCAACTGTTGCTCTTGTTACTCTATGTGACAGAAGTATCAAGCAGTCTCAATCACCGTGAGAAACGGACGATTCCTGAATCAAATTTCATAACCTTGCAAGGGATCCTAACTCACACGCTCGGAAACTTTCCTTTCCGGGCAACCATTCCCCTCATATTCCGGGTCGTGGATCAGCGCCACCACAAGCGACTGCAGGACCATACGCACATCCAATGTGCAGGACGTACGTCTACAGCGTGACTGTATGACCGTACTCCCATCTGCTATGCAGAATGTATTCCCACACGTCGGTGCGTATGTACATAAACCAAAATTCGAGTGGTGGGGGATATGTCCACTTGCCGGGCCAATTAGGTAATAGGCTTACCGCGTACCATATTTACGGTATGTGGCTAGTACTTTCAAACACTTGACCACGACTACCACACACTGCGGCCTAATCAAATTGATCAACACAGATGGGGTACCATTCCATGCTATGGCACTGCACATAACCCCGTCCGTGATCCTTATAGTGATTGCAAAATAGTAAACAATCAACTCCTATATCGCGCGAGTGACAGGAAATCACTTGACTTCTGCCGGTCCTATTAGCAAAGCATCTACTCGATAAGGACTCAGAAATATTACATAGGTTCCTAGGTTTCATGCAACTAGGGCTTCATAACAATTCCTAGAACTTAATGCACAATATAGATATATAACAATATAAGTGCATAATTTAAAATACTAGGTTATGCACCGGGGCTTGCCTTGACTGGTGAGACTGGGGTCAATGATGTCAGTATCTTCTGAATCTGGGTTCAGGGCTTCAGAAGGACCCTGGGCGATGTTTACTTGAGCTTCAGAAATACCCTCGTCGGGTTCCGGGATTAGCTCGTAGGTACCGTCAGCGAGTGTCGTCAATTCTACATGATACGCAATGATTTGAAGCAAACGGTTATTATTTTAATATTTGGTTTTCACGATAAAGTTGCAATCCAACAAGAATATATTCAATACATCACTTCAAGACTTAACTAATTTGTAGAAACAAAAAGATTGGAAAGAAATAAACTTAAGTAGAGTTTCTGGTGTACAAACTTATTCAAAACGGCTATTTGGTGAAGGTTATACAGAGCTGATCAGATCTACTTAACAGCATATTTTTTAGATAACTTATCTAGCCGATTGGGGTGTGCATCGGCTGTGATTTTTCTTCAGCAAAAGTAGCCGATAGAGGTGTAGCCGATCGACATGTAGTCGATGAGCGTGTGGCCGATGGATGTGTAGCTGACGGGCGTGTATTTTGCAAACAAGACCCCAGAAAGAAACAGAGACTTGCATTTGGTTCCCTAATCAACTTGAACAGAAGAAGTCGAGCGGCGGCGATTAAAATCTGGCAAGGAGGCTCACCGGCGGCGAGGGAAAGGTGGGGAAAAAGGTTCAGGAGCTCACAGCGGATATAGGGCTGGTTGGAATCGTAGAAGGGAAGCTCGGAGGTGGCAGTTCGACTAGAAATAGAGTCAGCGCGGTGAGGTTCCGAGGGTGGCAACGGTGTTCTGGCGACTGGAGTGCAGGAAGGCAAAGGAAATTAGTCAGGGAGCTTCGGCGTGGAGATGTAGTGCTGATTGTGCTCTTGGCGAAGGAGGAGAAGGGGTGGAACTTCGGTTCGACTAGAATTAGCACGGCGGCGGAGAGTGAGATCGCCGACGCGGCATCCTGGGCTGCGCGTGCACGAGAAGAGGAAGAAGAGCGGATCAGGAATGGGCAATGAGACGTGGCGGTGCTGGTGGAGCACGGAATTGGAGAGGAGGAGCGGCGGAGACGGCTGACGGCGGTGGAAAAAGGAGCTCCGGCGAAGTAGTCGAGCGGGGAAAGGAACAAGAATGCGGGTGCGGGCGAAGGGATAGAAGAAAGGAGAAGTTTGCTAGGCGCGTTCCCAAGCTAAAAAGAGGCATGCGGGCAGGCGACAAGCAGCTGCTGTTGGTCGATGGCGCGCGTGGCGGCTCGTGCGGGCAGCGGTGCAACGCGTCTACGCGAGGAGGAGCCAGCGGGCTCGGTTAAGCGGTGGGCGGGCGAGCTGGGGGCCAGGTGGCGCAGGAAGAGCGGCGAAGGGGCAGCTGGCGGCCGGGGAAAACCCCGGCGGTGGGCGGTGGGTGGCGCTGCAGAGAAACAGAGAGGGGGAAGCAGGAGGAAGAAGATGAGGACCTGTTCGTAAATTTTGCAAAAGTTCAAGGAGTTCACTGTGAAGTAAAATTTTCTTCCAAACTATAGCTCTAATGAAAATATGCCCAAAATCAAAAGTGTAGAGCTTAAAAAGATCTACCACTTTGCTTTAGGGTCCAACTTCAATGAAGCCTTGGAGTATTTACACTTCTTACAGTGGTTAAAGAGTGAAAACTCACATTTGCAAATCAACCCTTCATACATTTTTGAAATTATCTCCCATTTATACACAATTTACAAAAAGAACCCTAATTTTTCCTAATATTACAAAAATACCCTTTAACGTGTATTTAAGTTTTTAAAGGCATTCATCAAAACAAACACAAACTTCACACAACTTCATACTAGAAATTAGTGTGCCTAGCTCCTAAGTACCTAAAATGTCACATACTAGCCACCGTCCATCGAAGGGCTCCTGTCTCCGCTGACTACTTGAACTGCATCGATGATGCATCGCCCTTATCAAACAGTCACTAGGGCCTGAGGGCGCCTTCATCTTGGTTAGGCGGGTTCGGGCATCGGAAGGGCACGGAGTCCTCCAAGCTACCTGACCTCATCCCACTTTTTTACGCCATCAACCCCGACAACCTTTCGGGCATAGAACCGTTCCAGGAAGGCAGGCCCCTTGATTCCTTTGATGAAGAAGAGCGGTGGATCGCCAAAAGCTCCTCGCCGGATCGCAAGGTCTTTATGGTTTTCATTGAAGAAATCCCATTCACGGAGGTAGACACATCAAATCGCTCCAACTCGACGACTACTTCGCCTTTGTGAGGGCACTCGACGACCCACCGACAACTACTTTGACAACAAAATTAGTCGGAAGCGAGACTTACTCCATTAGTGACTAGTTGGAATTGATTCTGACTAGTTGGGGCTCATCAACAAACCATTGCAGCTCCATCGACGAGCGATACAACTTTGTCGGCAATCACCCACGAATCAAGATCAACAACTATCCACGCTCGTCTGGTTTCTACTCTCCGGGGGCTGGGCATGACAAGGCATTCTGTGTGCTTTCAGCAGCTCTGTCAGGTCCCAATCTCGAGGGCAAGATGCCACACAACCCGGATGGCTGCCCACGTGAAGACTGAGTCTCGATTCAAGGAGGTTTTACGGAGATCTTTAAGGAACTTATTTAACCATTGTCTTGAGTTTTATCTCGAAATAAGGGGTTTTTTCCTAAAGAATTCGTTCAACCACTCGGTTAGGGAATCAATGAATTTACACAACACATGGCCTTTATTCATTTATCCACATTTCAGCACCGTACGACCTGTCTTGGCTCACCCAAGGATTTCCTTTGGGCTAACCGAGTCATCTTTGCACGACAACCACGTTCGTAACAACGCATGTGAAGGATTGCGTCGTCACTTCTTTTGGGTCAACGGAGACATCTTCGCATGGCAACATACAACTTGTCTTGGCCTGCCCAAGGAACTGATCAAGATCAAGTGAAGGACCTCGTCATCACTTCCTTTGGGCCAACAGCAACATCTTCACATGGCAACATACGACTTGTCTTAGCCTGCCCAAGGAACTTATCAAAATCAAGTAAAGGACCTTGTCGTCACTTCCTTCAGGCCAACTGAGATATCTTTGCATGGCAACATACGACTTGTCTTGGCCCGCCTAAGCAACTGATACAAGATCAAGTGAAGAACCTCGTCGTCACTTCCTTGGGGCCAACTGTGACGTTTTCGCATGGCAACATGTGAATTCTCACATGGCCCGCCCAAGGAATCAACTAAGCTACTAGCAAGATTTTGTTTCTCTTGGCTAGTTGATCTCACTCACCTATCTCTACTTCCAGTAATGTCAGACTACTAGTTTTCGACTAGTATTCTATGTTACTAAAGGGCCTCGCTCCCATACTTTCAGTAACGCTCATACTACTAGTTTTTTACTAGTATTTTATGTTACTGAAAGGGCCTCGCTCCCATATTTCCAGTAACACTCAGACTACTAGTTTCCGACTAGTATTCTAAGTTGCTGAAGGGGCCTCGCTCCCATACTTCCACGACTGGTACTACGTGCAAGTTTACTGAAGGGGCCTCGCTCCCATACCTCCAGTAACACTCCGTTTACTAGTTTTCGACTAGTACTACGCGTAGTTTACTGCATGGGCCTCGCTCCCATACTTCCACTAACACTCTGTGTACTAGTTTACGACTACTACGTGTAGTTTACTGCATGGGCTTCGCTCCCATACTTCCAGTACTAATCCGTTTACTGGTTCACGACTGGTACTACGTGCAAGTTTAATGAAGGGGCTTGGCTCCCATACTTCCAATAACACTCCGTTTACTAGTTTTTGACTAGTACTATGTGTAGTTTACTGCATGGGCCTCGCTCCCATACTTCCAGTAACACTCCGTTTACTGGTTCACGACTGGTACTATGTGTAGTTTACTGCATGGGCCTCGCTCCCATACTTCCAGTAACACTCCGTTTACTAGTTTACGACTAGTACTATGTGTAGTTTGCTGCATAGGCCTCACTCCCATACTTCCAGTAACACTCCGTTTACTAGTTTACAACTAGTACTACGTGTAGTTTACTGCATGGGCCTCGCTCCCATACTTCCACTAACACTCCGTTTGCTGGTTCATGACTAGTACTACATGCAAGTTTACCGAAGGGGCCTCGCTCCCATACTTCCAGTACTATTCCATTTACTAGTTCACGACTAATACTACATGCAACTTACTGAAGGGGCTTCGCTCCCATAACACTACGTTTACTAGTTTCCAACTAGTTTTACGCGTCGTTAGCTACTTCGACTACTTGTCTTGCCCACAAAACTAGTCGGAATCAACTCCGACTAGTCGGCTTCATCGACAGTTCAAGATCCAGCAGCAATTTGGCCGATGCCTAGGCTCGGGGGCTGGTGCCACCGACTACTAGGCATATCTCGTGCGACATGTCTGGATCCCATCCTTGGGGGCTGGATGCGACAGGGCACTCAGCGTGCTCTCGGCGGATCATTTAAGCTCTCACACTTAGAGGCTGGACGCCGCAAAACTACTTGGAAGATCCTGATTTAAGAGGCTTTTAAGGATTTCTCTTGGGAAGATAATTATTTAACTATTATTTCAGGGATTTTATTCCGAAATAAGGGGTTTTCAAAATTTTAACCCAGAGGTCTTATCTAGCCATCGAATCAGGGACCAAGGTTTGATTTGAGCAGTAATTTAGGGCGTTTTTTGGAGAAGTTATTTTTTAACCATTTTTTCAGGGAATTCATTCTGAAAAAGCGGTTTTCAAATTTCTGAACCAATTTGCCCATCTTAACAATCAAAACTTTACCGTCATATATTGCATGCCATGATTCTTTGGATCCTTTATTCCAAACCTTGGGGATTTTGATTCAAGGCTCGGGGGCTGCAGGACACGTGTCATCAGCGACTTAGTTTTCAAATCTTTTGGAAGATAAGAACAAAAGACTCAAGACTAAATTAACCCTCAGCTTGATTCTCCGAGTCAACCTAAGGTTCAGGGGCTACTCCATATGGAGTGCGAGTTCAATCGCACCCCATATAAAAGAAGACTTGACAACTACTCGGGCATGAACACCTCACAGTCTCGATACAGCCAAGGAAGTACTCGGAAGACACGTTTAGGATGGAGTTCGGGAGAACTCAAAAATGCCTTCAGAAGTACTCGAAAGCCTGTAGTACTCGACTACGAAGAGCTCGGGGGTTGTCAGCCCCGGACCCATTGAAGCGTCCCCCCATCAGGGAAGACTTAAAAGTGTTAATTTATCAGTCCCAGGAGGCTGATAACACTTTTATTACAACAGATGGTACGTCACCGTACAACTCTTCGCGGTAGTGGGCAGTGAAGCGCCACTATCGCGAGGATTACAACTAAAACCCACACCACCACACTAGTTACGAAAAGGGAATCATCAGAGTCTTGCGCCATGCGGAATCCAACGGTGGCCTCAACCACAGGCAAGACTGGGTGCAGGACGAAACCCTACTCGTTGTCTTCGGGGATGTAGTCTGGGTCTTCCACTGTAAAAGTAAGAATGGGGTGAGTACAAACGTACTCAGCAAGTCCAATCACACCCACGGAGGGGGTATAACAGAAATTAATGCAAAGGACAATCCAAGGGTACGGTTAGGGTTTGTTTGCGGAAAACTCGGTTATATGCAAAGGTTCGTTTATAAATATTTCAAAACTAGTTTTCAAACACCAAAAAGCACGTAATGTTGATCCACACAGGATCCAAGTTTTAAACTGCTACCGGACTCCCCGTCCGCCGTAGCACACGGCACAACTGCCGGACACCTTCCAAACAACTCACACCAGCCCAACCATTCCCAGAGAGAAACACTAGTTATGTGACCACACCATAACTTGCCCAATACC
Source organism: Panicum hallii (assembly GCF_002211085.1). Taxonomy (NCBI): domain Eukaryota; kingdom Viridiplantae; phylum Streptophyta; class Magnoliopsida; order Poales; family Poaceae; genus Panicum; species Panicum hallii. The sequence continues at coordinate 22,332,147 of NC_038045.1, read as the reverse complement.
GTGGGCACGGCTATTCGAATAGATTTTCAACTCTGCAGAGGTGTGCAACTTTATCCACAGGTGGGGTACCACAGCACGAACACCTTAGTGCCGGTGCAGATCCCATCAAAGCCCTTACCCACCTTAGCTAGACCTGACTAGCCACCACGGGATCTATCAAGGGGTCATTCGACCTATCACCGAGGTTTAACCGGGGCATAAGTCACACAGAGCTTATCCCGTCTCCTTGATCACCCGTTGCTCCCAGCCCTCCTGATGGCTATCAGACTAACTAGTGGGTTTAGGCCAAGCCGTTGCCCATACAACGGTCAAGTGGTTTGCACGACAGGAAGCTAGGTGAGATGACACATCAACTCGGTCCTTAGGGGTGACAAGATGGATATCTCCTTTCCACGCTCAACCACACAGGTACGAGCACACCAACGGCAATTCACACAGAAATGCCATCCATCCCGTCTAACTCACTTTTCAAAACCACACTTTATCCCTTCCCACACGTACACACACTTTCTTTGCAAAACCAGGTGGTCAAGGTATGGTTATCACAAGTAGGGGTGGCTATCCTACCATGTTTTCGGCACACAAAACCATGCAATTTTATAAAACAGGCCTCTGGGTTGTGTTTATAAAAACTAGGACAGAAACATGCGTCGAAGGGTGGAGTTGAACTTGCCATCGTCAAGTCCTTGCGGAAGGTCCTGATCGAAGTACTGTCCCTCGGGTTCGGGGTCGCAGAACTGGTCCTCGGTTGCTTGGTCGCAGTCGGGAACTTCTTCGTTCACTCCGTGTCCTACGACGCAAACAAACAGACATACAATCAAGCGAACGAACTAAAAGCTTTTATCGTTGGGCTTGAATCGGAAATAATTTAGTTACGGAGTTAGGGGTGATATCTTTGGGTGGTTTCTTAATGGCATGACTAAAACTATACTAGAAAGGGCGTGGTAAAGTTTCGGGTCGATCGGAGGTCGTTTCGCACATAAAATGACGCGCTAAAGGTGGTTTCAGGGGTTAAGCGGGGGTCCAGGGGCTTGTTTGTAAACGTTCGGAAAGAGTAAGGACCTATTTACGAATCCTAGGAATACCCTGAGCATGTTAAAATGTGTCGAGTATAACTAGGTTTATGTATCGAGGGCTCAAATTGAAATAACAAACGCGCGAGGTTTCTTTTACAAAAAGGAAGTGGATAGGGTGCTCCTAGAGAGGGGGGGCTTCTTGGGAAAAGAGGGAAAAGGAGGGGGCTGTGGGCAAAATGCCCCTTCTTCCTCCTCTCCCGTGCAAAACAGAGGAGGGGGGAGGCAGGGCGCCGGCGGCGGCCCGATCCGGCCGGACAGGGCACGGCGGCGGTCCGGGGGTGGGGGAAAAGGGAGAGGGGCGCGTGGGGATCCCATCCCCGGCCTCACCTCGGGCTGAGGTGGAGCGTGGAGGCCGGCCGACGGAAGAGGGTGGCGGTGGTCGCAGGGCACGGCGGGGCGGCGCCGGAGGTGGGGGAGGCGAGCGATTAGGCGGCGTGGTGGGTTGTGAGGGTGCCGGGGGTGCCGGGGGCCTATTTATAGGTGCCCAAAGGCGGCGGGTGGTAGAGACCGGTGGAGGGGCCGGCGAGCGGCGCGGGGCGCCTTAATGGCGGCCGCGTCATGGCGTCCGTTTCGTCGAGCGGCGGCGCGGGCAGCGAGGCCGGGGCGTCGCGACAGTGCCGGCACGTGGGGCGGCGCTGTGCGGCACAGGGCGAGAAGCGACGGCGCGCGCGCGGGCGGGACGCGGCAGCGACGAGCGGCGCGGCACGTGCGGGGACAGGCCTCGCGCGTGCGCACGCGGTGCGGCGTGTCGCGGGTCCGGGGCGAGGGTGCGCACGTGGGAGCAGTGGCCGGGCCGGGCGCCAGCGGCGGAGAGGCGACGGCGCGCGCGGCGGGGCGACGGGTGGCGCGGCGAGCGGCGCGGCCACGCACGGGGAGGCGCGGGCCAGAGGCGGGTCGCGAGCGGCAGGTGGCACGGCGCGGCGTGCGGGGCACGCGGGACACGCGGGGCGGGCGCGCGTGCGCAGCACGGCCGGGGTAGCGCGGGCGCGCGGCCGGCCGTCGTTCGGGCATGCGGCAGGGGAAACAGGAAAGGAAAGAGAGAGGGAAGGAGAGGGAAAAGAAGGAAGGAAAAATAAGAAAGGGAAAGAGAAAAGAAAAAGAGAGAAAAGAAAAGAAATGGACGAGGGAAAAGAAAAAGGGGAGAAGGAGAGAGAGGGGGAGGGGCGCGTCGGCGCCGGTCGCGGCGGCGATCGCGGCCGGTCGGCCACGCGCGCGCGTCATTCGCACGCTGCACGAGGAGCGCCGGCGCTAATCGCGGCGGGCGGTCGCGCGTGAGCGACAAGCCATCGAGCGATGCGGAACAGAACAGCGATCCGGTTAGGGTTAGGGTTTTGAAATTGAACCGTTTTTACGAATTACTCTAGCGCGTGAGCGGTGCGGGATGAAACGGCGGTCAGGCTCGCGTCGGCCGTCAGTGTGATGGTGAAACGGAGAGAGTCAGGGTTTTACGACGAACACATTTTCGGTCAGGACACCTTAACGCGTAGTTTAAATTTGAAATTTTCAGGGCGTCACAAACCTACCCCACTTAAATGAATCTCGTCCTCGAGATTCGGCTGGTTCCTAAATAGATGGGGAAATTCCTTCTTTAGGGCCTCTTCGCGTTCCCATGTCGCTTCTTCTACTCCATGTCTGCTCCATTGAACCCTGCATATCCGTACTTCGGAGTTTCTTGTCCTTCTAGTGACAGTGTCTAGAATTTTGACCGGTACCTCCTGGTATCGCAGATCCGGCTGCAGGTCTATTGTTTCCACTGGCACATGTTCTCCCTCGGGTACTCTCAAACACCTTCTTAATTGCGAGACATGAAATACTGGGTGTATATCCGACATTTCTTTTGGTAACTCCAGTTGGTACGCTACTGCTCCGACTCTCTTCAGAACTCGATACGGTCCAATGTATCGAGGGGCCAATTTTCCTTGCACTTGAAACCTTCGCGTTCCTCGAATGGGTGAGACCTTGAGATATACAAAATCGCCTGGGTTGAAACTTATTTCTCGCCTTCTCTTATCTGCGTAGTTCTTTTGTCGAGATTGAGCCGCCTTCAACTTCTCGCAGATCTCCGCTACTTTTTCTTCTGCTTCTTTTATTAGTGCGGGCCCTACTAGTGCACGTTCTCCAACTTCCGGCCACATCAAGGGAGTTTTGCACTTTCTTCCATAGAGGGCTTCGAATGGCGACATGCCCAAGCTGGCTTGGTAGCTATTGTTGTACGAGAATTCTGCATAAGGTAGGCTCTGCTCCCAATCATTTCCATAGGTCAGGACGCATGCTCTCAGCATATCTTCCATGACCTGATTTATTCTTTCGGTCTGACCATCCGTCTGTGGGTGGTATGCGGAGCTAAAATCCAACTTAGTGCCCATGGCTTTATGCAGGCTTTTCCAAAATCTAGAGGTGAATTGGGTTCCTCTATCCGAGACAATTCTGCTAGGCACTCCATGTAACTTTACTATGTTCTCCACGTAAAGCTTTGCCAACTTTTCTCCGCCATAAGTGGTTCGTACGGGTATGAAATGAGCCGATTTAGTGAGTCGGTCCACTATTACCCATATGGAATCGTGTCCCTTCTGTGTTCTGGGTAGGCCTACTACGAAGTCCATTCCTATTTCATCCCATTTCCAGACCGGGATAGGCAAGGGTTGCAATAATCCTGCCGGCTTTTGATGTTCGGCCTTGATCCTTTGGCAGGTATCACAATGAGCCACGAATCGTGCAATATCCGCCTTCATTCCATTCCACCAATATTTTTGCTTTATGTCCATATACATTTTGGTGGATCCTGGGTGGATGGAGTAGGCTGAGTTATGGGCTTCGTCCATGATTAGCTGCCGGAAGTCTCCATTCCGGGGCACACAAATCCTATCCTCGTACCATAATGTCCCCTTATCGTCTACTCTGAAAACCGGCACTTTGTTTTCTCCAGTTTGTTTGCAGATCTTCATTAACTCTTGATCCGATCGTTGGGCCTCTCTAATTCCATCTTCTAGTGTCGATTGGATGTTTAGCACTTGGCTGGAACCTCGAGGAACAATGTGCACATTTAACCGTGCCATTTCCTCGCATAGATGGTCATCCTTGGGTCCATAGGTTTTCCGGCTTAAGGCGTCGGCCACCACGTTCGCCTTCCCGGGGTGATACTGAATTTCCAAATTATAGTCCTTGACCAACTCCAACCATCTCCTTTGCCTTAGGTTTAAATCCGGCTGGGTGAAGATATACTTCAGGCTCTTGTGGTCGGTGTAAACCTCACACTTATTTCCAATCAGGTAATGTCTCCAAATCTTAAGGGCATGCACTACGGCTGCTAATTCCAAATCATGGGTCGGATAATTCTGCTCATGAGTCTTGAGTTGGCGGGAGGCATATGCAACGACTTTCCCGTCTTGCATCAGTACGCACCCTAATTCTTGTCGGGATGCGTCACAATAAATGACAAAGTCCCGATGGATGTCCGGTAGGGTCAGCACTGGGGCGGTTGTCAACCTTTGCTTCAATTCTTGAAAACTTCTTTCACAATTTTCCGTCCAGGCGAACTTTTTCTCCTTCTTAAGAAGTTCCGTCATGGGTCGGGCTATCTTAGAGAATCCCTCAATAAATCTCCGATAGTATCCGGCTAATCCAAGAAAGCTTCTGATTTCACTAACGTTGGTCGGCCGCTGCCAGTTGGAGACCGCTTCGACCATCTCTGGGTCCACTGCTACGCCTTCAGCAGTCAGAATGTGACCAAGGAAAGCTACTCTCTCCAGCCAGAATTCACATTTGCTAAATTTGGCATATAGTTTATGTATCCTTAGCTTTTCCAACACTACCCGCAGATGTTGCTCATGTTCCTGAACACTCTTGGAGTAAATAAGTATGTCATCGATAAAGACTACGACAAACTTATCCAGTTCGTCCATGAATACCTTGTTCATGAGGTTCATAAAATAGGCAGGGGCATTGGTTAGTCCGAAGGACATTACGGTGAACTCAAAGTGCCCGTAGCGGGTGACAAAAGCTGTCTTAGGGATGTCACTTTCTCTAATCTTGAGCTGGAAGTATCCCGACCTTAGGTCGATCTTGGAAAAGTACTTGGCTCCTTTTAGCTGATCGAACAGGTCATCAATCCTGGGGAGGGGGTACTTATTCTTAATGGTAACTTCATTCAGTGCACGGTAATCTACACATAACCTCATACTCCCATCCTTCTTCTTGACAAACAGCACTGGGGCTCCCCATGGCGACGAGCTTGGTCTGATGAAGCCAATTCGCTGCAGTTCTTCTAGTTGTTTCTTTAATTCTGTTAGCTCAGAAGCCGCCATCCTATAGGGTCTCTTGGCTATCGGAGAGGTTCCGGGAATAAGGTCTATGACGAATTCTATATCCCTGTCCGGTGGCATACCGGGAAGCTCTTCGGGGAATACATCTGGGTATTCGTTTACTACCGGGACTCCTTCTAAGGGCTTGGCTTCCATGCTAAATACCATTGGGTCAAACTTACTATCCCGGGTACGGCAGATCACTTGTACTCCTTCGTGGTTTGTTAGGTGTACCACTTTGTCGGTACAGCCTATGAGACCATTGTGTCGGCTTAACCAGTCCATTCCAAGGATCACGTCTAATCCCCCAGACTTAAGTACTACCAAATCTGCTAGAAAGTCTACCCCGCTTAAATTGATCCTTACTCGTGGACAACCTAATTGACAATTGATGTCACCTCCAGGCGTCCGGGTTAATAGGGGTGTTTTTAGTAGCACTGTAGGTATTTTTTGTTTCTCCACATAGCTCGAGGATATAAACGAGTGCGATGCTCCAGAATTGAATAGTACTGTTGCCAGAGCTGAGTTGACTAGGTACTCACCGAGCACTACGCCTTGAGCTTCTTGAGCCTCCTGCGCATCGATGTGATTGACGCGGGCTCGTCCAAATGATTGCTGGGGCTGCTTCGTCTGCTGGCTGTTGTCGTTGTTGCGGATAGGCACTCGGTTGGCACCGGTCAGGGCTGGTCTGGGTCCATTCACCGAGTTGGAGAAGGCTGATGTGGCCGGCTTATTCTTGGCGTAAGGGCAATTGGCAATATAATGCCCTATCTCGCGGCAGTTGAAGCAGGCCCTAACATTGTTGTTGTCGGAGGCGGCCAGACTTGCATTGCTCTGTGGGGCCCTCATGGTATTCTGGCTTCTAGGCTGTGTGTCAGGGGCCCGTGGTCCTGTCACTTGGGACTGAGTCCTATACTGCATTGGGGCCTGAGATCTTGGTGCAGTGTAGCTGGAGTTTCTCGGCCTTTGGAAGCGGTCCTGTTGGTGGGCCTTACTTTCCAGGAATTTGCGTTTATTATCTTTCCTCTCTTCGGCTTTGGCCCTCTCCGTGAGGATGGCTTTCTTCATCAGGGTGTTGAAGTCCGGATAGATCTGTGGGGTAAGCAAGGTCCGGAGTTCTGGGCTTAATCCCTTCTTGAACATGTCTTGCTTCTTATCGTCGTCGCTCACTTCTTCCGGCGCATATCGGGCCAATTCCATGAACCGGTGGGTGTACTCTTCCACCGTCATGCTTCCTTGTTGTAGTGCGCGGAATTCATCCGCCTTGCGTTTCATGGTGGCCGAAGGGATGTGGTAGCGGCGGAACTCCCTTACGAATTCTCCCCAGGTGATGGTAGAGGCATCTTCGGCTGCGGCACAATAGTTTTCCCACCAGGATAATGCTGTTCCGGTGAGCTGGTGGGCTGCCAGAAGGACTTTGTCCCGATCCTGGCATTCGAATGGTTCGAGCTTCCTCTGAATCACTCGCAACCAGTCGTCTGCATCCAACGGGTTGCAAGATCCGGCAAAGGTGGGCGGCTTGGTCCTTAGAAAGGCCATCAGCTTGTCGTTCATGTTCTGCCCTCGTGGTTGCCGGTTAACGAGGGCGTTGGCCAGTGTTTCCAGTATGAGGGTCTGGTTGTGAATTATTTGTGCCAGGTCTCCGAGGGGTGGGGGTGGTGGTAGTTGCTCTCCTCCTTGGTTTTCTCCTCGGTTCTGGCTTACTTCTTGTTCTCCTTGTGGAAGATTTTGCCCTACAGGCTGCGCTTCGGCACCAACGGCTGCAGGGTTCCGGCTGCGGGAGGTCCTTGCGATGCTTCGGGGAGCCATCTGTTGATTGGGTAGAGTGGAGTTACTATTATGTGATGTTTAAGTTGTTTAATTCGTATATAAGGCAGAACCTACCTTCTGCCAGTATTCAAGCAGCACACAACAAACCAGCATACAACATCACAAACAACAAGCACAAACAACTTTATTACTGCAAGGGGGGTATAGCTTGGGGTAAGGCTAGGTCTCGTACTACTCGTCCGGGATCAGGTACAACTTTAACAAAAGCGGCTGGGGACACATCACTAGGGTGGCGTCGGTCATTTTACTCGCGGGGCAGGCCTTCTTCTGGGGCGGGAAGCGTGAGTGATCCTTGCTCGCCGTCCTCCGGATTTCCATTGGTCAAGGGTTGCGCTGCAGCATTCGCTTCGATGGCGGCAGCGGAACTTTCAGGGTTCTCGGGTGGGGCTTGTGTGTTTCCAAAAAGGGGTCCCCATCCTATGATGGGCGTCCCAAGTAAAACATGGTCCTCCCCAATTGCCGGGACTGGTGTCCCACTTCGGGTCCAATCTTGCATGCGCCGGTCTCAGGCTTGCCTGAGGCTTTCTTGGGCGACTGCTTCGCTACTGACCGCGGCTGCGGCTCTCGCCTCGGCGTGGGCGGCTCGGATCTGCTGTATCCTCACTGCGAGCTCTGCTTGCTCGGCTCGATGGGTCTGCTCCCTTAGAAGGTTGGCTTGCTCATCAAAGAGTTGGTCCAGGGCGGCTAGGTAAGTAGCCACTTGGTACAGGGGGCCTTCTTCGTGGCAACGTCGTTCCAGGTTTCTCATGCGCGCTTCCCAGACTGGGGTTCTGATGGCCGGCGGGAAGAATTTGGCTGGCGTGGGGGTGAGGTGTTCTTCAAAAATCCGGCACAGATAACGGAGTGCTTTTTTGATGGCCAAGGGGTAGGTGTCTTGGTGTCTAAACCCCGTGGCGGTCGCTCGCCAAGGCTGAATGTCGGGGTAGCGGTTGCTCCTGGTGATGACCAGGATCACCCTGCAGCGGAGGGTACCATGGTGCTCGTACTCTCGGCTGTAGTACCTTGGGCGTTCCGTAACACCAAGGTCCTCCAGGGTGTTGATTAAGAGGCCGGGAAAGCCAGGTGCTGCTTGGCAATCGCCCTGGGTCCATCCTTCCTCAGCCATCTGAAACATGAACAGGGTAAACAGTCTAGCATAGATACAAAAGGGAGTGGATAACATTTGTTATTGCAACATGGGGGGTACAGTTTCCGGGGCTACGTGGCTTATTAGGGTAGAGTTCTAGTTCAGTGTGCTAATCCTATCACGGGGATTCTTCCTCGGTCCTGATAGAGCGCTTCTTTATTGGAAGGAACCGATCCATCTCGTTTTCGGTCTGAGTACCCTTATCCCAATGGGTTTCCATGGGTTCTTCTTCTTCTTCCTCTATCCATCCACCTATTCCGTTGCGGTTCTCGTATTCTTGCATCTGGGCTTGGAGGGCGGCTAAGGAATACTCGGCGCTTGCGGTTCTTGTCCGTTGTTCCTCCAGCTCCTAGGTTATCTTTTCAATCCCATGGATTAGCTGCTTCAGTTGTGCTGCCTGTTCGCGGTAGAGCGCATCCATGCCAGTAAGATAGATGGACAGGTGGGAAACCGAGTCTTCCAGGTCTTCTTCTTCTCGTCCAAGTCCCCTCATTCGGGCAATCCAAGTGCGTCCTCTTCCCTCAGCGGGTGGGAAAAATCCCATAGGGGTCCGCTGAAGGTGGTGCCTATAGAGCACACGCAGCCGTCGCAGGGCTTTGCGGGCGGCCTTTCGATAGGTGTCGGGGAAATGGAAGCCAGCGGTGGAGATGAACCAAGGGTCCACATCAGGGTAGCGGGTGCTTCTCTCCACAAAAACCATCATGTCGCACCGAAGGGTGCCTCCGGCGATGTACTCACGGTAGGCATACTCCGGTGGTTCCATAATCCCGACGCGTTCCAGGCTGAGCAATAGTAACTTGGGAAGGCCGGGCTCTACGTGGCAGATTCCGTTAACCCATCCATTGCCAGCCATCTGGAACAAGGCAAAGACCAGTGGTGGGTGTTTGTGTAAAAAAATTTCTAAATCGGGACAAGTTCTAGGGCCTAAAAAGGGGTCTCGCTCCTAGGGTCACGTCCTACGGCCAGCCTACGGCTCTGATACCACCTGAAGCGTCCCCCCATCAGGGAAGACTTAAAAGTGTTAATTTATCAGTCCCAGGAGGCTGATAACACTTTTATTACAACAGATGGTACGTCACCGTACAACTCTTCGCGGTAGTGGGCAGTGAAGCGCCACTATCGCGAGGATTACAACTAAAACCCACACCACCACACTAGTTACGAAAAGGGAATCATCAGAGTCTTGCGCCATGCGGAATCCAACGGTGGCCTCAACCACAGGCAAGACTGGGTGCAGGACGAAACCCTACTCGTTGTCTTCGGGGACGTAGTCTGGGTCTTCCACTGTAAAAGTAAGAATGGGGTGAGTACAAACGTACTCAGCAAGTCCAATCACACCCACGGAGGGGGTATAATAGAAATTAATGCAAAGGACAATCCAAGGGTACGGTTAGGGTTTGTTTGCGGAAAACTCGGTTATATGCAAAGGTTCGTTTATAAATATTTTCAAAACTAGTTTTCAAACACCAAAAAGCACGTAATGTTGATCCACACAGGATCCAAGTTTTAAACTGCTACCGGACTCCCCGTCCGCCGTAGCACACGGCACAACTGCCGGACACCTTCCAAACAACTCACACCAGCCCAACCATTCCCAGAGAGAAACACTAGTTATGTGACCACACCATAACTTGCCCAATACCGTGGGCACGGCTATTCGAATAGATTTTCAACTCTGCAGAGGTGTGCAACTTTACCCACAGGTGGGGTACCACAGCACGAACACCTTAGTGCCGGTGCAGATCCCATCAAAGCCCTTACCCATCTTAGCTAGACCTGACTAGCCACCACGGGATCTATCAAGGGGTCATTCGACCTATCACCGAGGTTTAACCGGGGCATAAGTCACACAGAGCTTATCCCGTCTCCTTGATCACCCGTTGCTCCCAGCCCTCCTGATGGCTATCAGACTAACTAGTGGGTTTAGGCCAAGCCGTTGCCCATACAACGGTCAAGTGGTTTGCACGACAGGAAGCTTGGTGAGACGACACATCAACTCGGTCCTTAGGGGTGACAAGATGGATATCTCCCTTCCACGCTCAACCACACAGGTACGAGCACACCAACGGCAATTCACACAGAAATGCCATCCATCCCGTCTAACTCACTTTTCAAAACCACACTTTATCCCTTCCCACACGTACACACACTTTCTTTGCAAAACCAGGTGGTCAAGGTATGGTTATCACAAGTAGGGGTGGCTATCCTACCATGTTTTCGGCACACAAAACCATGCAATTTTATAAAACAGGCCTCTGGGTTGTGTTTATAAAAACTAGGACAGAAACATGCGTCGAAGGGTGGAGTTGAACTTGCCATCGTCAAGTCCTTGCGGAAGGTCCTGATCGAAGTACTGTCCCTCGGGTTCGGGGTCGCAGAACTGGTCCTCGGTTGCTTGGTCGCAGTCGGGAACTTCTTCGTTCACTCCGTGTCCTACGACGCAAACAAACAGACATACAATCAAGCGAAAGAACTAAAAGCTTTTATCGTTGGGCTTGAATCGGAAATAATTTAGTTACGGAGTTAGGGGTGATATCTTTGGGTGGTTTCTTAATGGCATGACTAAAACTATACTAGAAAGGGCGTGGTAAAGTTTCGGGTCAATCGGAGGTCGTTTCGCACATAAAATGACGCGCTAAAGGTGGTTTCAGGGGTTAAGCGGGGGTCCAGGGGCTTGTTTGTAAATGTTCGGAAAGAGTAAGGACCTATTTACGAATCCTAGGAATACCCTGAGCATGTTAAAATGTGTCGAGTATAACTAGGTTTATGTATCGAGGGCTCAAATTGAAATAACAAACGCGCGAGGTTTCTTTTACAAAAAGGAAGTGGATAGGGTGCTCCTAGAAAGGGGGGGGGCTTCTTGGGAAAAGAGGGAAAAGGAGGGGGCTGTGGGCAAAATGCCCCTTCTTCCTCCTCTCCTGTGCAAAACAGAGGAGGGGGGAGGCAGGGCGCCGGCGGCGGCCCGATCCGGCCGGACAGGGCACGGCGGCGGTCCGGGGGTGGGGGAAAAGGGAGAGGGGCGCGTGGGGATCCCATCCCCGGCCTCACCTCGGGCTGAGGTGGAGCGTGGAGGCCGGCCGACGGAAGAGTGCGGCGGCGGTCGCAGGGCACGGCGGGGCGGCGCCGGAGGTGGGGGAGGCAAGCGGTTAGGCGGCGTGGTGGGTTGTGATGGTGCCGGGGGTGCTGGGGGCCTATTTATAGGCGCCCAAAGGCGGCGGGTGGTAGAGACCGGTGGAGGGGCCGGCGAGCGGCGCGGGGTGCCTTAATGGCGGCCGCGTCGTGGCGTCCGTGTCGTCGAGCGGCGGCGCGGGCAGCGAGGCCGGGGCGTCGCGACGGTGCGGGCACGTGGGGCGGCGCTGTGCGGCACAGGGCGAGAAGCGACGGCGCGCGCGTGGGCGGGACGCGGCAGCGGCGAGCGGCGCGGCACGCGCGGGGACAGGGCGCGCGCGTGCGCGCGCGGCGCGGCGTGTCGCGGGTCCGGGGCGAGGGTGCGCACGTGGGAGCAGTGGCCGGGCCGGGCGCCAGCGGCGGAGAGGTGACGGCGCGCGCGGCGGGGCGACGGGTGGCGCGGCGAGCGGCGCGGCCACGCACGGGGAGGCGCGGGCCAGAGGCGGGTCGCGAGCGGCAGGTGGCACGGCGCGGCGTGCGGGGCACGCGGGACACGCGGGGCGGGCGCGCGTGCGCAGCACGGCCGGGGTAGCGCGGGCGCGCGGCCGGCCGTCGTTCGGGTATGCGGCAGGGGAAACAGGAAAGGAAAGAGAGAGGGAAGGAGAGGGAAAAGAAGGAAGGAAAAAGAAGAAAGGGAAAGAGAAAAGAAAAAGAGAGAAAAGAAAAGAAATGGAAGAGGGAAAAGAAAAAGGGGAGAAGGAGAGAGAGGGGGAGGGGCGCGTCGGCGCCGGTCGCGGCGGCGACCGCGGCCGGTAGGCCACGCGCGCGCGGGATTCGCGCGCTGCACGAGGAGCGCCGGCGCTAATCGCGGCGGGTGGTCGCGCGTGAGCGACAAGCCATCGAGCGATGCGGAACGGAACAGCGATCCGGTTAGGGTTAGGTGTGGCAGAACCGCTCGAATTGTTCTGACTCAAGTGCGGTATTTATCGCCGTACACCCGCAATCAGCTTAACGCACTTCAACGGAACAATCCTTTGGTCTGTCGGGTCTCCGCCCGATACAACCACGGTTCAGCAGGATCGAAGCAGGTTTACCTCGCACGAAGGCGAGATCACATCACAGAATAGCTCATCAACCTTCTAATTTACAATCATATATACATTATTACAAACCGAGTTTAAAGGATTACAGCTCATGTTCAAACTGACAAGCATTACAGCTCGTCCAACTCGCAGCGGAAGAAAAAGTTATACACGACTACATTCGTCGCGAAGGCAAACACCAAGCTTAGCCCAGGGCTTGGTGTTACTCCGGAGGGTCAGTGCCGGCCGGGGACGGATCCCACTCCACGGACCAGCCAAACGGAACGGACGTTGGCCACACAAGGTTGTCCGTGGTACTCTCGTAGGTTATACCTGAAACAGACATTAGCAAGGCTGAGTATTCTAATACTCAGCAAGGCTTACCCGGAGCTGGGTATACTTAGCCCATAACTAGACTCATGAAGGCATTGTAAAGGCTCTGGGTTTATTTTCAGCTGAAAAGTAACAAAGAGTATGAACTATTTTCAAGTTTTAGCTTTCATTTTCTAGTTGAGTATTTATTCTAGATTAGCACCTACACTAAGCAAGCAAGGCAGTGATTATCATCCATCAAGATTATCCATCATTAGTTCCACTTCTTACTCAATGTGGTAAAAGGGATAAGCAGTCTCAATCTTCGTGAGAGGCGGACGATTCGAGTCGAATTTTAACCTTGCAAGGTAAACCTAGCACACACGCTTGGAATACCAACGGGGCATTCTGAAGCAACCATTTACCTTTCATTCCGGCTTGTGGGCAGGCCACCACAAGCGACTTGCAGGACCGTACGCACACCCTATGCGTGCAGGACATACGTCTGTAGCGCGACTACAAAACCCGTATTCCTGTCTGCCTTGCAGAACGTACTCCCACAGGTCGGTGCGTGTGAACATAACATAAGGATCGAGTGGTGGAAATATACCCACGTGCCGGGCTGATCGGTTACTAGGCTTACCGCTTTACAAATTTTCACGGCATGTGGCTAGTACTGTTCAAACGCTTAGCTACCACTACCACACATATCGACCTTATCAACTTTTAACGAAACAGACAGGGTAAACTTCCAGGTCATGATACAGCACATGACCCTGTCCGTCATCCTTATAGTGGTTGCAGGAATGTAATCATGCAACTCCTATATCGCGTGAGTGACAGGAAATCACCCGACTTCTACCGGTCCTATTAGCGAAGCATCTAACCGAAAAGGACTCGGAAGCATTACATTGGATTCCTAGGATTCATGCATCTAGGGTTTCACTTCAACTCCTAGACTTAATGCAAGATATAATATAAATAAGCATAGATTGCAGTGTAAATAAAGTAATGGGATATGTCCGGGGCTTGCCTTCTGGAGTGGGGGTGGGGGCAGGAGAGTCAGAGGTTTCCGAACTCGGGTTCGGAGCTTCAGTTAGTCCTTCGACGACTTGTGCTGGATCTTCTGAAAAGCCTTGGTCTTGCCCTAAGACCAGTTCGTAGTCCCCGTCGTCGAGTGTCGTTGACTCTATATGAGATGCAATAAATTAAATAAGGTGAAATTTAAATTTAAGATTTCATATTTCAAATATTATAACTCATCCAATTAATACACAAACATGCATAAAATAAAGAGGTTTTAGATTTAAAATACTATTTATAAAGATATGGTATAGTTTATTGCAATAAGAACTAAACATTTAAATTAAATTTGAAATGAACTAAAATTTGAATTCAAAACTTTTAAATAAAAGATTATAGAAATTTGATTGTATATTAGACATTATAAAATATCACATTAGTGAATGATAACAAGTTCCAATTAGAGAAGATTATATATTGGGTTTATTTCAAATTTGAAAGTTCCAAATTAAAAGAGGTTAAGTTTAAGTTAAAGTTAAGTTTGTAACTTGCACAAAGTTATTTAGAGTTCATAGAGCATTTATGCCCAACTTCATAAGTAACCAAACATGAAATGATAAGGTTAAGTGTACATTACCCCTTAATCTTAGATTTAAAGTACAGGTAGAAATATTTTGTTTCAAACTAAACTCTATTAACAAAAGTCATAGAGTTTGAAATCTAGTTTCTAACAAAACTAGTTTTGTCATTTTTGGATTTTTCTGTGAATTGTTATGGATTTTACAAAGCAGCAAACATACACACATGAAATAATAGACACTCTAGGGGGGGTTTGAATATTTTGCACTGGGGTCCCTGAAAGATGTTTCCTTCTTACGAACAGGCCCTTGCCCGGCCTCGACACGGCTGGAGGCTCGGCCTCCGGTGCGTTCCCACCGGCGGCGAGGTCGCCGGTGGTGAGGGGCCGGTCAAGCACGACCAGGAGGAAAGGAAGAACACGTTGGGCAAGGCGGGGTCCAACTGACAGAAAGGAAATCCGGCCGTCGGCGAGAAGGGGCGGCGGCCCGGCGCAACGCCGTTCCCGGTGAACGGCCGGCGAACAAGGAGAAGTAATGCACGCACGAGCAATACTGGAGCACGGGGGAACTATTTCCATATGTGGCTTGGTCGGAGAGGCGGCGAGACGGGCTGTCGACGGTGGAGCCAAGCTCGGCGGCGCCAATGGAGGGGCGGCTCGGGGTGGAGCAAATCCGGCGGGAGGAGGGGTCGGGGCTGGTTTGGATCACGACGTGGAGCAAGGGGAGGAGGTGGGGAAGCTCTGTGTCAACGGGATTTGGGCGAGATGAAGTGACTGCGGTGTATGCCGGTGAGGAGTGCGGGCGGCTCCGGTGAGGCAGGGAAGAAGAAGAGAAAGAAACAGGCGGGGCAGGGGTTTGGCCAGTGAACAAGCGAAAGAAACAGGGTGGCTGGGAGTTGCTGTTGCCACGGAGCAGAAGAGAGGGAGGGATAAGGCACGCCCACAGGGGTATTGCGGCGACGGCAGGAACTCCGGCGTGCGGTGCTGGCAGCCGGTGGGGAACGTGGCGCTCGGGGGAGGGTGCCAGCGGCAGAGGGCTAGAGCGGTGAGAGGGTAGGAGGGTGACGCGTGGGCGGGGAGAGCAGGAGGTGGCCGACAGTGACCAGGGGCGGCGCATTACGCCGGCGGCAGAGGAACCAGGGAGGCAGAGCAGGGGGGAGAAGCAGAGACGCCAGGAGGAAGAAAGGGGGAAGAACTGAATCAGGGACTGATCTGTGAAATCAGAGAAGGGCAGGGACCTTACTGCAAAGGACTTGCAACTTTTTAACCAGTGCTCAAATGAAGATGGTCCAAAAAGTAAAGTGCATGGTTTTTCAAACTCTACAACTTCTCTTTAAGGTTCATCTTCATTTGAGCAATAGTTTTGGAGATAAAATAGACTTAGTAATAATTTCACATTTTATGTAAATCCGTAAGTAAGATTACTTTTACACATATACCCTATGGTAATTTCATATATATTTTCGCAATTTAACCACAGATATCACTTTTTGCAAACTAACTCTTATGCTTTTAAACTCTTCCCCCATCTCCACCTATTTTGCATAAAAGGACTTTTAGTTAATATTAATTACATAAACAACACTTCTCCCACAATATTGCATACATAAAATACACATTTTCCATACTTTGAACATACAAGCATACCAAAACTCTATTATGTGACCAAGCTAATTACCTGAGTGTCACAGCCATCCCCCCTAAAAAGAATCTCGTCCCGAGATTCCGAAGCAGGATGGGACAGAAAGATCAAACTCGAAGATTGATTTGAAAGAAATCGGGAAAGTTGTGTTGAAGATAAGATTCGGTTTCCCATGTTGCCTCTTCCTCTGTGCGATGGTTCCACTGAATTTTGTACATTTTGGTGGTCTCTCTTCTGGTACTTCTTTCTTTCGTGTCGAGGATTCTGATTGGATGTTCTGTATAGGTCAGATCTGGTTCGATTTCGATAGCTTGGGAATCGATGATCTCGGTGGGGATTTTAACACACTTTCTGAGTTGGGATACATGAAAGATGTTATGGATGGCCGCTAATTGAGGTGAGAGTTGGAGACGGTAAGCTACAGGTCCACAGATCTCAAGGATTTTAAAGGGTCCGATGTATCGAGGAGCAAGTTTTCCTTTTACACCGAATCTTTGAACACCTCGGGTAGGAGATACTCGAAGATATACGAAGTCTCCGACTTGAAACTGCAATGGTCTTCTTCGTATATCCGCGTAGCTTTTCTGTCGGGATTGGGCGGTCTTTAGATTGTTCTGGATAAGCCTGACCTTATCTTCTGCTTCTATGACTAGATCGGGTCCAAAAATTTTACGCTCGCCGGTTTGTGACCAATTCAAAGGAGTTCGGCATCGGCGACCGTATAATGCTTCAAATGGGGCCATCTTAATACTTGTCTGATAGCTATTATTATAAGAGAATTCTGCTAGTGACAAGTATTTATCCCATTTTTTGTCAAATTGGAGTACACAAGCTCTGAGCATATCTTCCAGAATCTGGTTTATTCGCTCAGTTTGCCCATCCGTCTGAGGATGATAGGCGGAGCTTCGAATTAATTTCGTCCCAAGAGCGTCATGGAGTTGTTCCCAGAACCTAGCAACAAATTGTGCTCCACGATCAGAAATGATCGTTTTAGGTACTCCATGAAGTCGAACAATTTGATCTAGATAGATCTCAGCATATTTCTTGGCAATATACGTAGTATGCACAGGAAGGAAATGTGCAATCTTGGTTAATCGATCAACGATTACCCAAATAGAGTCATGCTTCCGAGACGTGTTGGGTAAGCCAACAATAAAGTCCATACTGATATCCTCCCACTTCCACGAGGGAATGGATAGAGGTTGGAGGATACCAGCAGTTTTCAGATGACTGGCTTTGACTCTTTGGCAGTTATCACATTCCGATACATATTTGGCAATTTCCCGTCTCATACGAGTCCACCAAAAATTCTGTTTCAGATCCTGATACATTTTCGTACTACCAGGGTTTCAGATCCTGATACAGGTGGGCCTCATCCATTATTTGTTTACGGAGTTTATGGACCTTAGGTACAACAATACGTTCATTGAACCATAATACTCCTTCAGGATCTACTCGGAAGCATTTATACTTTCCTTTTCCTTGTATTAACTTCTGTTTAATGATTCTGACCCCTTTATTACGCTGTTGCGCTAGAACAATGTTATCTCTAAGTGTGGCTTCAACCGAAAGATGGTTTAAGTCACCTTGAGAGATGATCTCTAGGTTGAGCTTACTCATTTCCCAACAAAGAGTTTCGTCGAATGCTTCAATGGATAGGCATGAACAATGCGCTTTGCGACTAAGGGCATCTGCAACAACATTGGCCTTGTCTGGATGATAATGCACTTCTAAATCATAATCCTTGATAAGTTCTAGCCAGCGTCTTTGCCTCATATTTAGATCTGCCTGGGTAAAGATGTACTTGAGGCTTTTATGATCAGTATAAATGTGGCATTTCGTGCCCATCAAATGATGTCTCCAAATCTTTAGGGCATGAATTACGGCTGCAAGCTCAAGATCATGAGTAGGGTAGTTTTGTTCATGAACCCTAAGTGCTCGTGATGCATATGCAATTACTCGATTGTCTTGCATAAGTACACATCCAAGTCCAGTTCCCGATGCATCACAGTAGATGTCAAAAGGTTTTGAGACATCTGGTGGAGCTAAGACTGGTGCAGTCGTAAGATGATTTCTAAGGATATGAAATGCATTTTCGCATTTTTGATCCCAGGAGAATTTCACACCTTTCTTTAGTAGTTCGGTCATAGGTTTGGCTATTCTGGAAAAGTCAGGAATGAAACGGCGATAATAGCCAGCTAGACCGAGAAAACTACGAATTTGATGGACGGAGGTTGGGGATTTCCAATCCATCACTTCTTGTACTTTACTGGGATCGACGGAGATTCCGTCACCAGAGATGGTATGGCCTAGAAATTTGACTGTATCAAGCCAAAACTCACATTTAGAGAATTTGGCGTACAGGTGATGGTCTCTTAATCGTTGAAGGATGACATGGAGGTGTTGAGCATGGTCTTCTGGGTTTTTAGAGTAGATTAAGATGTCATCGATAAAAACTACGACAAATTTGTCGAGTTCTTGCATGAAGACAGAGTTCATAAGGTACATGAAATATGCTGGGGCATTGGTGAGACCAAACGACATAACCAGATACTCGTATAGGCCATATCTGGTAGAGAAGGCTGTTTTGGGAATATCGCTGGGCCGAATCTTAATTTGATGGTAGCCGGAACGAAGATCTATTTTCGAGAACACCTTGGCTCCGGCTAACTGATCAAAGAGGATATCAATGCGGGGTAGAGGATACTTATTTTTGACGGTCACCGCATTGAGAGGACGATAATCCACACATAGCCTCAAGCTATTGTCTTTCTTTTTCACAAATAAGGCTGGACAACCCCATGGTGATGCACTTGGACGAATGAAGCCTTTGTCTAAGAGATCTTGGAGTTGAATTTTTAATTCAGCCAATTCATTAGGAGGCATACGGTAAGGTCTCTTAGAGATAGGGGCTGTACCAGGTTGGAGTTCTATAATGAACTCAATATCCCTATCTGGAGGCATTCCAGGTAAATCGTCTGGAAAAACATCTAGATATTCACAGACGACAGGGATATCTTTTAACTTAACCCCAGTGGTAGCATAAGTACAAGGGGTAAAGTGTTGCTGTTGTGGAAGATAGAGAATGGTTGACTCACTCTCAAGTGAATTTATTCTCACGGTTCGGGAAGGAATATTTATGAACACATGATGCTGAGCCATCCAATTCATACCCAAAAGAACATCCATCCCCTTTAGATCTAAAGTTAGAAGATCTGTTCTGATTAGATGGCTACCCAGTTGAATCGGTACTTTTCTACAGACTTGATTAGACAAAATCTTACCACCAGGAGTTACAATCCTATAAGCTTCATTTATATCACAAATATCCAAACCCACTCTAATCCCACAATCTGTACTGATAAAACTATGGGTGGCTCCAGTATCGAAAAGAACAATAACGGGATAATGGTTGATAGAAAATGTACCCGTTAGTATCGGTGTCCCCTCAGGAAGTTCGGAGAGCGTAGTAAGGTTCACTCTCCCTTGACGGACCTGCATCGTTTGCCTCTTGCCCTTGTTGTTTGGATTAGGTGTTTGCCCTTGGAAAGATTTCCTAGGTTGAGGGCAATCCTTGATGAAGTGGGACGGGCTTCCGCAATTGAAACAACGATAATTGTTGTTTCCTGGAGTAGCTGGCGGAAAGCTCGGCCGCGAACCTTGTCGTGGCGGCTGTTGATTTTGCGGCAGCGGTGGTCGGTTGAATGGTGCTTGTTGGGGAGGTCGAGCTACCCATCTGCCAGGCAAAGCATTACGAGGCAGAGCTCGAGGGGCATTGCTCGGAATCAACCGATACCGCGGCGGCTGTGAAGTTGCCGGTCCTATAGGTGCCTTCCGTTTCTTTTCAGCTCTGTGGGCGGCAATGCAGTCTTCTTGAGTTATGGCCATGTTGACCAACTCATTGAAATTGTTGGCCTTTACTAAATTCAGCCATTCCTTGAGCTTGGTGTTTAAGCCTCGACGGAAGCGATCACATTTGCGGGCATCCGTGTCCGCATGTGATCCCGCATACTGGCACAGGTGATTGAAAACCTGTGCATACTGTGTAACTGTACGGGTACCTTGGGTCAGACTTAGAAATTCATTGAGCTTTCGCTCAATGAGTCCTGCTGGTATATGATGTGCCCGGAATGCAGTCCGAAACTCATCCCAAATGACCACGTGTTCGGCGGGTTGCATTGCATGAAACTGATCCCACCAAAGACGTGCATGGCCTCGAAGTTGCTGGGCGGCGAAGAGCACTTTGTTCTCCTCTGAACATGGAGCTGATAGTAAAGCGAACTTGGACTCAATAGTTCGCAGCCAGGCATCTGCATCCAAAGGCTCATCGGCCTTATGGAATAATGGCGGTTGAGTGCTTAGGAAATCCTGATAACTAGCCGACAGAGGTTCACCTCGGCCTCGAGGTAGTTGCTGGAAGTGGCCCATTTGAGCTTGCACAAGTTGATTTAGAAGCTCAGTTTGCCGGGCCATAACCTCGGCCAAATTCGGAGGTGGCGGTGGTGGTTGCTGAGAACTACCAGATTGTCCTGCCCGGAATCCTTCCGGGGTTCCACGAGTGGCTCCAACCATCTGAAATAAAGGAGACATCCATTATCAACCATAATCTTACTCCAATTTCAGATAATATACATTTTATCAAACTGAAATGTAACGCATATGCTCCATTCAATCTACTTATAACAGGCACACAGATGTTGAGCAGGATAACCGAAACTCAGGACTTGGATTACTATAAAGATGCTACTATCTTACATCAGCACACTCAAATAGTTACAAACTTTTACCCAAAAGTACATGCCACATATACAACGAGTGGCTTTATAACTAGATATTCTACACACCACTTATGTTACATCTTATACATTTATTACATCTAAACCACCACCCTGTCAATTATGACTAAAAGTCATCAAAATTGCACACTGATGACTAGCTTCCAGAAGAGGAATGATGGGACTGACGACAGGATCCTCATGCTCAGAATCAAGTTCGGAGACCCCTTCAATCTCCTCGGGATCTTCCTCTTCAGCTTCAGGTGCTGCCGGTTCAACTAGAGGAATCGGAGGTTGCTGCAACTCCTCGATCTGGGCTTGAGCATCATCCACCGCAAGAATCAGATCTTGGACTTGTGTCTGTAGAAATTCGATAACCGTATTCCGCTGAGTGATTATATGATCACTCTCATTAATCTGATCCTCCCTATGGTGGATGGTCTCGTTTTGCGTAGCGATTATTCCATTCTTCTCAATTACCACTGCTCGAAGTTGATCTGCCTGGGTAAAGTATCTGGCAGCTTCCCCGTGGAGACTTCACGCAGTAGTAATCAGATGGCCTATCTCACGGCGTAGCAGCATGTGATAGTGGTACTGCACACCCGTGTAACGCCTCATCCCCTGCACTACTTCTTCTGATGGACCTTCTAGCCTATGACTTTCAGGAATTGTCCCGAGGTCCCGCTCTGCTTCACCAGGATCTGTTGTAGCAAACAAACCAATAGGCTGTCCTACAACTTCCTCGGGATGTTGACTGCAAAAGGCATAAATGGCTTCTAGGGCCGCTGCTTCGATAGTGTCGACAATTCTGTAGCCCATCGCGCTGATCTCAATAGGCTGCCATTGTGAATGAAATGGATGCTGAGGTATAATCATCCTGACATGGGCCCTATGGATTCCGTCTTCCAAATGTTCAACAGCGTCATACTGAGGGGGTTCTGTATAATGGAAGGCCTGCAAAGATTCCCATAGCAAGCGGGGAAAACCCTCCCAATGAAGGGCATTAGTGTGGAGATGCCCTTCTGGATCCCAGAAAACATTGGAAGATGCTGCCATCTGCGACCAGGATGCAAATGGTAAAACTTGTTATCTTGTTAGGAGAGTACAAGATAAATAGAACAAGATAACCAATTCTGTTAACAGCAAAGGCTGGAAATCAGATGAAAAACTAAGATTTCATACAAGATACCCAACCTAAAGCTGTCCTTAGCTCTTTATTATCCCATTCCAACTACAAACAATAGGTCCATCATTTATGAAATTCTTTTATTAACAAATGATGCATGCATGTCACACCCGATTTATAAGAACATAAATCGAGCAATCATATATGCGCCAGGATCAAGTCACGCATATATACAACAGATTATCAAGATATCACAACACATGTCACGAATAAAAGCGTATAAATTAATAAATGAATATCTTTATTACAACTGAATCAAGAATCAGTTCAAGGAATGCGGAAGCGTAAAATGAATACATGAAGAGCTGGGCGCCACAGGGACGTCGACTGGGAGACAAACACCTAGAAGTCGTCGAAGCCGCTAACGTAGTCCTCCACGTTGCCGGGCGCTGAGCAGCAGTCGAAGATATTCGAAATAGAACAGAAGAGTAGAGAGGCAAGTGTGAGTACAAACTCGTACTCAACAAGTATAACACAAACTATGGGGCTCTAGGCTAGCTGACTCAACTGCATTAGCTTTTAATCTTGGCAAATTTTATTTAAGCTAATTACTACAAGTGGATGAGTTACCATAACCCAAATTGCATAGGAAATTAATCAGTATTAATTAAGAACTACTAAGAACCACCCAACCAAAACCACCCGGGGAATCTCCCTCGTCAAAGGTTGATAACCCCACTAATCAGACGGAGGATCTGGGCCGCTCGTGACTGTGAGCACAGCTGATATATCAGTTTTACACTCTCGAGAGGTTGCACAACTTTACCCACAAGTCGTGAGCTACGCTAGTGGTGCATCACACTTCCTTAGGTGAGATGGCTAGCAAGCACACTACGAGACCGTTACAAAGGATCACATTGGTAAGGTGTAACCGCTAAGGATTCTGGATCAGCAACGATGGGGCCCACCTCCGGGGGTACAAGACACACAGCACAGACCAAGCCAGAGGAGCAGGGACCATTGAAGCTTACCACCCCTCTTGCCCACGCAGGTAAGTTACTCCCGAACCAAAATGACCTAATTAGTAAGTCAAGACCGTCCCATTCCAGTCTTGTGGTTGCGCGGTTGTCCCAGGTTGTCGCTCTATGAACCGGTCCTTATGGAGAGTGGCCAACCAAGCACTAAGCACCGTGCTGGCCCCCTAAACCATGTTTCTATCAAAACATCTTTTAAGGAGACGTGAGCCACTCAAGCACACAGCACAGAGGGCCACTCTCAGAGTTAAGTTGCATATAACCATTAATCAAATTTAATTAAAAAGGACCAAGTGTGTTATAGCGCAGCAACCTAGCACAACTAACCAAAATGCAACCCAAAGGATATATATATAGGATATAAAGTGGCTAGGAAAGTCCTTATAGGCATACAGTATTAAAATGCAGTATGAAATTGTATTAAAAAGTGATAGGAGGTTCATGTTATACTTGCCTTCCTCAAAGTTCTCCTGCTGCTGCTCAAAAGCTTCAGAAGATGGTGGCTCCTGGTACTGGTCCAAAGGCTCCGCGTCTACTCGTGATCATCAAGCATAGTCCACACATACACACATGCACAACCATAACAAACTATAAGTAAACAGCACACCAATACAATAGAACAGCACACAAAACTGGCCTAGAACTATTCTACGCGTTACAACGATCACGTGGACATAAAGAACACCTAAAACGGAGCTAAGACGCGAAAACTACGCTTAAAACAAGATCCAAGGACCTATTTGAAAGAAAAACAGAACTACCGGGGGCTTCTGGACAAAAACTGAGGACTTAAACATAATTAAAGGCTAAACGCAGGGGCTAACACGCGAAAATACAGGGCTTGGACTGCGGATTCAAATTCCATAAAGATCAAGGGCTTCGGTGCAAGAAATAGGGCTAAACTGCAATTGTTATTGAACTGTAGTGGACTGCGGGTTGATTCTTGAAAAGCGCAGGGGCTCTTTAACAAAATGGCCAGGCTGAAGCGGTATCTTCTAATCTGGGCCGTCCTGTATAGATCGGACGGTTCGGACCCAATTTAGTTCGGACGGTCCGATCTGCACAGCGGAAGGTCCGGACGGTCCGATCTGGATCAGACCGGTCCGATCTGGCTGGCTTGCGGGAACGGCGGAACGGTCGCCGGAGTTTGACTCCCGCAGCGGCGCGCGGCTCGGGCTCGCCGGAGCTCGGCGTTCTCGCCGCTCCGGAGGTCAAAACAACTCAAGATCGGGTCGGGCGTGATCGGCGCGACATGCGTGATCCATCTGGGGCTAAGGCGGGGCTCAGGAGGCGCTCTAGCTATGAGTGCGACGGCGGGGTGGGTCTGCACGGTGGCGCACCGCCGGCGCGCGGCGTTCTGGTCACTGCGGAGGCCTAAATGCTACGGGATCTAGCGCAACACGACCAGGGGGATGATGTGCTGCTCACCG
This sequence comes from Panicum hallii, assembly GCF_002211085.1. Classification (NCBI taxonomy): domain Eukaryota; kingdom Viridiplantae; phylum Streptophyta; class Magnoliopsida; order Poales; family Poaceae; genus Panicum; species Panicum hallii. Next base: position 22,307,705 of record NC_038045.1, on the reverse strand, counting down.
AGGCGTCGTGGGGACCGGAGACGCGACGGAGGGTGGTCGTCGACGATGGCCGTGCGGCAGAGGCGGGCGGCGCTCGCGGAGGAAGCTGCTGCAGGGGCTCTCCTGACTCCTAGGCTCCACAGGTCGACGCGTGGGGCTCCTGCGAAGGTGTTACGGGGGTCAGGGAGGTCCGGGGATCACCGATGGTGAGGAATTGCGAGGGCGGAGCGCCTCACCGGCGGCGGCTTCGGGTTCAATTCCGGCACGGCCAGAGCTCAGGGTCGAGGGCAGAAACTTCGGGGAGCTTCCTGGCGGTGAGGCGGAGCTACTGCGGGTGTTGTGGTGGCCTGGGGCGTGGCGGAGCGGCCGGACCACGGGGAGACCGAGGCGACCGGAGCGGGGAAAGAAGGGGGCGGCGGTGCTGGAGATCTTCGGGGTTGCAGGGCTGGGGTTAGGGTTCTGGGGGCTCAGGAAGTTCCTTTTGTAGGGCGGCGGCGCTGCCTTGGCATGCGGGCCCAAAGAGAGTGGCTCGCCGGGGATCTCGGGAAGGAGTTGCGCCGGAGAAGAAAGGGGAGAGAGAAGGGGCCGACAGGTGGGGTCAGGCTGAGGGAATGACTGAGAAAGGCAAGGAACGACTGAGAAAGGAAAGGAATGACTGGGAAAGGAAAGGAATTACTGAGAAAAGAAGGAATGACTGAGAATAGAAAGACTACGGGAGTGACTGAGAAAAGAGAGAATGACTGACTCACTTTCCTGTTTCCACTCAAATCTATTGGAATTCAGTTCGAATTTGAATTCAACTTGTATGCACTCAACCAAATAAAACTTATGCACCAGCATGAATGCACAAACATGTTGACCTTATAATAAATTTTATTTTTCCCGTGTTATAAATTTCTTTTAAATCTAGGATAAATTAGAAAAAACCTTGAAAATTCTATTTGAGCCAAAATAAATTCCTTAAAATTTGGGAAAATTACATTAGGGTGTTACAATGCACGCACTACTCATTCTCACAACCAAAACAACTGCCGAATATGTTCGGACTTACATAATTAATTCCGGTGGCACATTCATACGTCTCTCACTATATATACTAATCGATAAATCCTGCGCATCCTAATAGCGTAAACGTGGTTAATGTACCTGCAGAAAAACACACATATATATATATATATCTCATGAACCTTTCATGGCAGCACAACATGAAAGCGTCCCCAAGCATTACTGTTCACTATAGAAACAGCATCTGTACAATTACCGCCGTACAGACAACGTTAACATACGTCATCGAAACAACGTATTCACGGGGGTACCGCAAAATGCGGGGGTATGAACAGCGATCGCCATATCCTGCGCCGAACCATATACTCCCAATATAATCAACCTAAGTTGGTATATTGGCAGCATCTCAAGTAGGCCACTGCTTGAGAAACAGCGTTCGGTTCGCATCACCGACAGGAAGGCCAAGCTCCCTCAGTTGGCTGAGGATCCTTACCTTCTTACCTCCGTTCGTAGATGTCGTTACAGGAAAGTAAAGTTGGATTGTGCAGGAATTTAAGTTTTGACAGAAAGTAGTGCTGCAAGTCAGAACTATCTGTACATATATAGATACTATTAGCCACCTGATACTTTCCCATATAAACCCTTAGGGCTTTACGTTCTAAGCACAGCCTTAACGGATCCAACGTGCTTTATAAATTCATTTGTTGACAAACTTTTATCCAGAAAACACCTTTTAAGAGCTTCTCCGGATGTAAAAATAAACCTACAGCTTTGATACCAGCTGTGGCAGAACCGCTCGAATTGTTCCGACTCAAGTGCGGTATTGATCGCCGTACACCCGCAATCAGCTTAACGCACTTCAACGGAACAATCCTTTGGTCTATCGGGTCTCCGCCCGATACAACCACGGTTCAGCAGGATCGAAGCAGGTTTACCTCGCACGAAGGCGAGATCACATCACAGAATAGCTCATAAACCTTCTAATTTACAATCATATATACATTATTACAAACCGAGTTTAAAGGATTACAGCTCATGTTCAAACTGACAAGCATTACAGCTCGTCCAACTCGCAACGGAAGAAAAAGTTATACACGACTACATTCGTCGCGAAGGCAAACACCAAGCTTAGCCCAGGGCTTGGTGTTACTCCGGAGGGTCAGTGCCGGCCGGGGACGGATCCCACTCCACGGACTAGCCAAACGGAACGGACGTTGGCCACACAAGGTTGTCCGTGGTACTCTCGTAGGTTATACCTGAAACAGACATTAGCAAGGCTGAGTATTCTAATACTCAGCAAGGCTTACCCGGAGCTGGGTATACTTAGCCCATAACTAGACTCATGAAGGCATTGTAAAGGCTCTGGGTTTATTTTTAGCTGAAAAGTAACAAAGAGTATGAACTATTTTCAAGTTTTAGCTTTCATTTTCTAGTTGAGTATTTATTCTAGATTAGCACCTACACTAAGCAAGCAAGGCAGTGATTATCATCCATCAAGATTATCCATCATTAGTTCCACTTCTTACTCAATGTGGTAAAAGGGATAAGCAGTCTCAATCTTCGTGAGAGGCGGACGATTCGAGTCGAATTTTAACCTTGCAAGGTAAACCTAGCACAACGCTTGGAATACCAACGGGGCATTCTGAAGCAACCATTTACCTTTCATTCCGGCTTGTGGGCAGGCCACCACAAGCGACTTGCAGGACCGTACGCACACCCTATGCGTGCAGGACATACGTCTGTAGCGCGACTACAAAACCCGTATTCCTGTCTGCCTTGCAGAACGTACTCCCACAGGTCGGTGCGTGTGAACATAACATAAGGATCGAGTGGTGGAAATATACCCACGTGCCGGGCTGATCGGTTACTAGGCTTACCGCTTTAGAAATTTTCACGGCATGTGGCTAGCACTGTTCAAACGCTTAGCTACCACTACCACACATATCGACCTTATCAACTTTTAACGAAACAGACAGGGTAAACTTCCAGGTCATGATACAGCACATGACCCTGTCCGTCATCCTTATAGTGGTTGCAGGAATGTAAACATGCAACTCCTATATCGCGTGAGTGACAGGAAATCACCCGACTTCTACCGGTCCTATTAGCGAAGCATCTAACCGAAAAGGACTCGGAAGCATTACATTGGATTCCTAGGATTCATGCATCTAGGGTTTCACTTCAACTCCTAGACTTAATGCAAGATATAATATAAATAAGCATAGATTGCAGTGTAAATAAAGTAATGGGATATGTCCGGGGCTTGCCTTCTGGAGTGGGGGTGGGGGCAGGAGAGTCAGAGGTTTCCGAACTCGGGTTCGGAGCTTCAGTTAGTCCTTCGACGACTTGTGCTGGATCTTCTGAAAAGCCTTGGTCTTGCCCTAAGACCAGTTCGTAGTCCCCGTCGTCGAGTGTCGTTGACTCTATATGAGATGCAATAAATTAAATAAGGTGAAATTTAAATTTAAGATTTCATATTTCAAATATTATAACTCATCCAATTAATACACAAACATGCATAAAATAAAGAGGTTTTAGATTTAAAATACTATTTATAAAGATATGGTATAGTTTATTGCAATAAGAACTAAACATTTAAATTAAATTTGAAATGAACTAAAATTTGAATTCAAAACTTTTAAATAAAAGATTATAGAAATTTGATTGTATATTAGACATTATAAAATATCACATTAGTGAATGATAACAAGTTCCAATTAGAGAAGATTATATATTGGGTTTATTTCAAATTTGAAAGTTCCAAATTAAAAGAGGTTAAGTTTAAGTTAAAGTTAAGTTTGTAACTTGCACAAAGTTATTTAGAGTTCATAGAGCATTTATGCCCAACTTCATAAGTAACCAAACATGAAATGATAAGGTTAAGTGTACATTACCCCTTAATCTTAGATTTAAAGTACAGGTAGAAATATTTTGTTTCAAACTAAACTCTATTAACAAAAGTCATAGAGTTTGAAATCTAGTTTCTAACAAAACTAGTTTTGTCATTTTTGGATTTTTCTGTGAATTGTTATGGATTTTACAAAGCAGCAAACATACACACATGAAATAATAGACACTCTAGGGGGGGTTTGAATATTTTGCACTGGGGTCCCTGAAAGATGTTTCCTTCTTACGAACAGGCCCTTGCCCGGCCTCGACACGGCTGGAGGCTCGGCCTCCGGTGCGTTCCCACCGGCGGCGAGGTCGCCGGTGGTGAGGGGCCGGTCAAGCACGACCAGGAGGAAAGGAAGAACACGTTGGGCAAGGCGGGGTCCAACTGACAGAAAGGAAATCCGGCCGTCGGCGAGAAGGGGCGGCGGCCCGGCGCAACGCCGTTCCCGGTGAACGGCCGGCGAACAAGGAGAAGTAATGCACGCACGAGCAATACTGGAGCACGGGGGAACTATTTCCATATGTGGCTTGGTCGGAGAGGCGGCGAGACGGGCTGTCGACGGTGGAGCCAAGCTCGGCGGCGCCAATGGAGGGGCGGCTCGGGGTGGAGCAAATCCGGCGGGAGGAGGGGTCGGGGCTGGTTTGGATCACGACGTGGAGCAAGGGGAGGAGGTGGGGAAGCTCTGTGTCAACGGGATTTGGGCGAGATGAAGTGACTGCGGTGTATGCCGGTGAGGAGTGCGGGCGGCTCCGGTGAGGCAGGGAAGAAGAAGAGAAAGAAACAGGCGGGGCAGGGGTTTGGCCAGTGAACAAGCGAAAGAAACAGGGTGGCTGGGAGTTGCTGTTGCCACGGAGCAGAAGAGAGGGAGGGATAAGGCACGCCCACAGGGGTATTGCGGCGACGGCAGGAACTCCGGCGTGCGGTGCTGGCAGCCGGTGGGGAACGTGGCGCTCGGGGGAGGGTGCCAGCGGCAGAGGGCTAGAGCGGTGAGAGGGTAGGAGGGTGACGCGTGGGCGGGGAGAGCAGGAGGTGGCCGACAGTGACCAGGGGCGGCGCATTACGCCGGCGGCAGAGGAACCAGGGAGGCAGAGCAGGGGGGAGAAGCAGAGACGCCAGGAGGAAGAAAGGGGGAAGAACTGAATCAGGGACTGATCTGTGAAATCAGAGAAGGGCAGGGACCTTACTGCAAAGGACTTGCAACTTTTTAACCAGTGCTCAAATGAAGATGGTCCAAAAAGTAAAGTGCATGGTTTTTCAAACTCTACAACTTCTCTTTAAGGTTCATCTTCATTTGAGCAATAGTTTTGGAGATAAAATAGACTTAGTAATAATTTCACATTTTATGTAAATCCGTAAGTAAGATTACTTTTACACATATACCCTATGGTAATTTCATATATATTTTCGCAATTTAACCACAGATATCACTTTTTGCAAACTAACTCTTATGCTTTTAAACTCTTCCCCCATCTCCACCTATTTTGCATAAAAGGACTTTTAGTTAATATTAATTACATAAACAACACTTCTCCCACAATATTGCATACATAAAATACACATTTTCCATACTTTGAACATACAAGCATACCAAAACTCTATTATGTGACCAAGCTAATTACCTGAGTGTCACAGCCATTCCCCCTAAAAAGAATCTCGTCCCGAGATTCCGAAGCAGGATGGGACAGAAAGATCAAACTCGAAGATTGATTTGAAAGAAATCGGGAAAGTTGTGTTGAAGATAAGATTCGGTTTCCCATGTTGCCTCTTCCTCTGTGCGATGGTTCCACTGAATTTTGTACATTTTGGTGGTCTCTCTTCTGGTACTTCTTTCTTTCGTGTCGAGGATTCTGATTGGATGTTCTGTATAGGTCAGATCTGGTTCGATTTCGATAGCTTGGGAATCGATGATCTCGGTGGGGATTTTAACACACTTTCTGAGTTGGGATACATGAAAGATGTTATGGATGGCCGCTAATTGAGGTGAGAGTTGGAGACGGTAAGCTACAGGTCCACAGATCTCAAGGATTTTAAAGGGTCCGATGTATCGAGGAGCAAGTTTTCCTTTTACACCGAATCTTTGAACACCTCGGGTAGGAGATACTCGAAGATATACGAAGTCTCCGACTTGAAACTGCAATGGTCTTCTTCGTATATCCGCGTAGCTTTTCTGTCGGGATTGGGCGGTCTTTAGATTGTTCTGGATAAGCCTGACCTTATCTTCTGCTTCTATGACTAGATCGGGTCCAAAAATTTTACGCTCGCCGGTTTGTGACCAATTCAAAGGAGTTCGGCATCGGCGACCGTATAATGCTTCAAATGGGGCCATCTTAATACTTGTCTGATAGCTATTATTATAAGAGAATTCTGCTAGTGACAAGTATTTATCCCATTTTTTGTCAAATTGGAGTACACAAGCTCTGAGCATATCTTCCAGAATCTGGTTTATTCGCTCAGTTTGCCCATCCGTCTGAGGATGATAGGCGGAGCTTCGAATTAATTTCGTCCCAAGAGCGTCATGGAGTTGTTCCCAGAACCTAGCAACAAATTGTGCTCCACGATCAGAAATGATCGTTTTAGGTACTCCATGAAGTCGAACAATTTGATCTAGATAGATCTCAGCATATTTCTTGGCAATATACGTAGTATGCACAGGAAGGAAATGTGCAATCTTGGTTAATCGATCAACGATTACCCAAATAGAGTCATGCTTCCGAGACGTGTTGGGTAAGCCAACAATAAAGTCCATACTGATATCCTCCCACTTCCACGAGGGAATGGATAGAGGTTGGAGGATACCAGCAGTTTTCAGATGACTGGCTTTGACTCTTTGGCAGTTATCACATTCCGATACATATTTGGCAATTTCCCGTCTCATACGAGTCCACCAAAAATTCTGTTTCAGATCCTGATACATTTTCGTACTACCAGGGTTTCAGATCCTGATACAGGTGGGCCTCATCCATTATTTGTTTACGGAGTTTATGGACCTTAGGTACAACAATACGTTCATTGAACCATAATACTCCTTCAGGATCTACTCGGAAGCATTTATACTTTCCTTTTCCTTGTATTAACTTCTGTTTAATGATTCTGACCCCTTTATTACGCTGTTGCGCTAGAACAATGTTATCTCTAAGTGTGGCTTCAACCGAAAGATGGTTTAAGTCACCTTGAGAGATGATCTCTAGGTTGAGCTTACTCATTTCCCAACAAAGAGTTTCGTCGAATGCTTCAATGGATAGGCATGAACAATGCGCTTTGCGACTAAGGGCATCTGCAACAACATTGGCCTTGTCTGGATGATAATGCACTTCTAAATCATAATCCTTGATAAGTTCTAGCCAGCGTCTTTGCCTCATATTTAGATCTGCCTGGGTAAAGATGTACTTGAGGCTTTTATGATCAGTATAAATGTGGCATTTCGTGCCCATCAAATGATGTCTCCAAATCTTTAGGGCATGAATTACGGCTGCAAGCTCAAGATCATGAGTAGGGTAGTTTTGTTCATGAACCCTAAGTGCTCGTGATGCATATGCAATTACTCGATTGTCTTGCATAAGTACACATCCAAGTCCAGTTCCCGATGCATCACAGTAGATGTCAAAAGGTTTTGAGACATCTGGTGGAGCTAAGACTGGTGCAGTCGTAAGATGATTTCTAAGGATATGAAATGCATTTTCGCATTTTTGATCCCAGGAGAATTTCACACCTTTCTTTAGTAGTTCGGTCATAGGTTTGGCTATTCTGGAAAAGTCAGGAATGAAACGGCGATAATAGCCAGCTAGACCGAGAAAACTACGAATTTGATGGACGGAGGTTGGGGATTTCCAATCCATCACTTCTTGTACTTTACTGGGATCGACGGAGATTCCGTCACCAGAGATGGTATGGCCTAGAAATTTGACTGTATCAAGCCAAAACTCACATTTAGAGAATTTGGCGTACAGGTGATGGTCTCTTAATCGTTGAAGGATGACATGGAGGTGTTGAGCATGGTCTTCTGGGTTTTTAGAGTAGATTAAGATGTCATCGATAAAAACTACGACAAATTTGTCGAGTTCTTGCATGAAGACAGAGTTCATAAGGTACATGAAATATGCTGGGGCATTGGTGAGACCAAACGACATAACCAGATACTCGTATAGGCCATATCTGGTAGAGAAGGCTGTTTTGGGAATATCGCTGGCCGAATCTTAATTTGATGGTAGCCGGAACGAAGATCTATTTTCGAGAACACCTTGGCTCCGGCTAACTGATCAAAGAGGATATCAATGCGGGGTAGAGGATACTTATTTTTGACGGTCACCGCATTGAGAGGACGATAATCCACACATAGCCTCAAGCTATTGTCTTTCTTTTTCACAATAAGGCTGGACAACCCCATGGTGATGCACTTGGACGAATGAAGCCTTTGTCTAAGAGATCTTGGAGTTGAATTTTTAATTCAGCCAATTCATTAGGAGGCATACGGTAGGTCTCTTAGAGATAGGGGCTGTACCAGGTTGGAGTTCTATAATGAACTCAATATCCCTATCTGGAGGCATTCCAGGTAAATCGTCTGGAAAAACATCTAGATATTCACAGACGACAGGGATATCTTTTAACTTAACCCCAGTGGTAGCATAAGTACAAGGGGTAAAGTGTTGCTGTTGTGGAAGATAGAGAATGGTTGACTCACTCTCAAGTGAATTTATTCTCACGGTTCGGGAAGGAATATTTATGAACACATGATGCTGAGCCATCCAATTCATACCCAAAAGAACATCCATCCCCTTTAGATCTAAAGTTAGAAGATCTGTTCTGATTAGATGGCTACCCAGTTGAATCGGTACTTTTCTACAGACTTGATTAGACAAAATCTTACCACCAGGAGTTACAATCTATAAGCTTCATTTATATCACAAATATCCAAACCCACTCTAATCCCACAATCTGTACTGATAAAACTATGGGTGGCTCCAGTATCGAAAAGAACAATAACGGGATAATGGTTGATAGAAAATGTACCCGTTAGTATCGGTGTCCCCTCAGGAAGTTCGGAGAGCGTAGTAAGGTTCACTCTCCCTTGACGGACCTGCATCGTTTGCCTCTTGCCCTTTGTTTGATTAGGTGTTTGCCCTTGGAA